>NC_080047.1:36777173-36814673 GCF_026212465.1 Amaranthus tricolor
TGCTCTTTTTAACATTTCGACTTCACACCACCTATCATGCCAAAAACGGACGGAGTTTCCATTTCCGACTTTCAAAAGCATGCCTTCTTCTATGATTGATCTAATTCTGGATGTGTCGGCATCGTTACTCAGAAGATGAGCCCAAGTACCATCTTTAACTTTGTGAAAAGTATCCACCGACGCTTTTAACCCCTTGATTTCACGTACAGAT
The DNA here is from genome assembly GCF_026212465.1 of Amaranthus tricolor. Lineage (NCBI taxonomy): Eukaryota > Viridiplantae > Streptophyta > Magnoliopsida > Caryophyllales > Amaranthaceae > Amaranthus > Amaranthus tricolor. The sequence goes on from NC_080047.1 coordinate 36,777,385, forward strand.
TTCAGAATTCTTTTCCACAGAGTATTATCGGATTTGGAGAAGCGCCACCACCATTTAAATAGAAGGATCAGATTTTTATGCATAATGTTACCAACCCCAAGACCTCCCAATTCTCTTGGGAGTTCAATATCGGATCATTTAATCCTAGGACAACCCAACTTTTCACCGGTTGCCCCACTCCAGAAGAATTTTCTTTGTAAGCTAACTATTTGCAGAGCAATGACTTTTGGCATTTTGAACATACTTATATAGTAAACAGGTATGCTGTTAAGAACACTTTTTATGAGAGTTAACCTTCCGGCTCTAGATAAGATTTTTGCTTTCCACGAAGCTAGTCTATTCTGTATTTTTTCCACCACTGGTTTCCAGGCCAAACATTTATTCATATGATCTCCAAGTGGGAATCCCAGATATGTAAATGGACAAATTGAGTGAGAGCACCCAACACTTCTAGCAGTATCTCTAGCCCAAGTCTGATCGCTCGCATTTCAAGATATAAAGCAGGATTTGCTATAATTCAAACTCAAACCAGACATCATAGCAAAAACGTCAAGGATTCTAAAGTAATTCGTAATGACCCTGGAATTTCTATGAGCAAAAATAAGTGTGTCATCAGCGAATTGAAGGTGTTTTAGTCTTACCTTTTCTTTTCCAATATGAACAGCCTCAATCAGATTCATGTCATCAGCCTTTTTCAGAAAGCACACCAAGGCTTCACTGACTAGGATAAAGAGATATGGAGACAGGGGGTCGCCTTGTCTGAGTCCCTTTTCCATCTTAAAGGGTTTCAGGGGGGATCCATTTAGGAGGATAGACATCGATGCAGAGCTAACACAATTCATAATTCATGTTATCCATTTCCTACCAAAACCTAACTTTTCCATTACAAGCTCCAAGAAGCCCAATTGACCGAATCATCAGCCTTTTGGAAATCTAGTTTAATGAGAGTACCCGAGATTTTTTTTTTTTTCAGCCATCTTATAGATTCATTCGCAATCAAAACACCATCAAGGATCCGTCTGTTTATCACAAAAGCACTTTGGGATTCATCAATCAGAGAGGCAATAACTTCTTTGAGACGAGCTGAGAGGACTTTAGAGATAATTTTATAAAGGGCGCCCACCATGCTAATTGGCCTGTAGTCCTCGATAGATGTAGGATTTTTAATTTTTGGGATCAAGGTAACCCAAGTGATGTTCAGGTGTCTCAAAGAGCTTCCGGTTACAAAGAATTCTACCACAAACTCGAAGATATATATATATATATATATATATATATATATATATATATATATATATATATATATATATATATATATATATATATATATATATATATATATATATATATATATATATATATATATATATATATATATATATATATATATATATATATATATATATATATATATATATATATATATATATATATATATATATATATATACATATATATATATATATATATATATATACATATACATATATATATATATACATATATATATATATATACATATATATATATATATATATATATATATATATATATATATACATATATATATATATATACATATATATATATATATATATATATATATATATATATATATATATATATATATATATATATATATATATATACATATATATATATATATACATATACATATATGTATATATATATATATATATGTATATATGTATATATATATATATATATATATATATATATATATATATATATATATATATATATATATATATATATATATATGTATATGTATATATATATGTATATGTATATATATATATATATGTATATATATATATATATATATATATATATATATATATATATATATGTATATATATATATATATGTATATATATATATATATATATATATATATATATATATATATATATATATATATATATGTATATGTATATATATATATATATATATGTATATATATATATATATATATATATATATATATGTATATATATATATATGTATATATGTATATATATATATATATATATATATATATATATATATATATATATATATATATATATATATATATATATATATATATATATATATATATATATATATATATATGTATATATGTATATATATATATATATATATATATATATATATATATATATATATATATATATATATATATATATATATATATATATATATATATATATATATATATATATATATATATATATATATAACCCAAGATAGATAGATCCTTTGTGAATGTGATCTACAATCTATAAATAATGCCCAGATGCAGCTTACTAGTTGGTCTTGCTTGGATGCTTTAAGTCAAGCCTTGTATTTTGACGAAACTTAGCAGAAAGTATACACCCATCTACTCCACTCTTTATTTTCTCTTGACTATTGATTTTTTAAATAAAATCAATACTATTTTAGTTGTATTTTATTGAATTGGTCACAATACTGCATATCTTAAGGGATATAATTTCTCTATTATCTAATATTCTTATCATTTAAATTATTTAACTGAAAGAGAGGGTAATTTAAAAAAAGTTTAAGAGAGGTATATAAAAGATAAAATTTATTTATGGGCAATGGTTGATTCAAAAAAAAAATCAAATGATATCGATAATTAAATGGTAATATAATAGAAAAAATTACATTTAAGAACATAAAATAAAACAATTATTCATGCTGAGATTTTATATTTTAAATGCCACATATAATGATTTCATTTCATTTTGTAGGACTTACAGAAGAAGGAAAACAATGCCCATGAAATAAAAACAACATTGCATTAAGTAGGACTTGAACTCTGGTCTTTGGGGTGAAAGTTTAAGCTATATTACCAACTCCACCCCTATTTATGGTCTCCTTGTTGTATAGTTTTTAATTACATACTTCCTCCGTTTCATAATACCCGCTACATTTTTTATTTTTGGCAATTTCATATTACTTGCTACATTTCCGTTTTTAGTAATAAAGCAATCATTTAAAGTTCTACTTACTCCTATTTTTATTCTACTCTATACTCTATAATAAAATACTATACCATACTCTATAAAGTAACCTAACAACCTATTTTTCCTTTTTCTTTTTCAATTAACAATAATAAAATACTATACTCTATAAAGTAAACAATCAGTTACAATGTAGGTCAATCACTTTTCTTAATCTCCATGCCCATGCAAATGTAGCGACTAAAACGGAATGGAGGAAGTATTATTATTGGCGAAGTATTTTGAAGCATCCTTAGAATTTACTCTTGTTTAATTCCTCAACACAAAAACTTTATCAGCTTGTTTTTTATGAGATAGTCCCATATAATTAGCCCATTTAATTGATTACTTAAAGATCGTAAGTGATCGTTTTAAGGGTATGAGTAATCACTCTAAAACTAAAAATAGTGATTATTTTAAAATTATAAGTGATCGCTTTAAGGTTTTAAGTAAACACTTTAAGACAAAAAATATGTATTAGACCAGCCCAATACAAATTGTCTCACCATAAAACCATCTTGATTAAGAATTAGTGAAACTTTATATATACCTAGAGCTGTTCAAATGTGACCCGACCCGGAAATCCAACCAGAAACCGAAAGTTATCCGACCTGAAAATGAGTATCTTTTTTAGATTTATGAACCGACACTACCCGAACCGATTGACAACCGAAAATGGGAAATTGAATTCGAACTGCGACCGATTTTTATAACCGACATGTAACCGTTAACCGAAATTACCCGAACCTAATAGTGACCGAACCGAGTCCTATCCGACCCGTATCATGCTCGAAACCGAACTCAACCCGGCTATAACCAACTTAACCCGAACCAATTTTAATCGAACTGTTGTAAACCTGAACCAATTTCTAACATAGAACTATGATCAACTCATATTCAATCATCTAATTAGTTAATCTCATAAAGCGATAGGTATTTCATAAATTAAATTTTAAAAATACATGGTTTTATATATTTAGAGTAAATAATCAATGATTAATGTCTAATAAACTATTTTAATCAAATTGGATGAAAAATGATAGAACTTTAATTTTAATTTACAGTCAAACAAGTAAAAGTAACAAAGTAATAATTACTTAATTATTTGCATTTTGACTATTTCCCTTAAGTAAAGAGAATATTGTCATGAATTAAAAAATGACTAGCAACTTAAAGTGACATTGACTTAATCGATAGTAATTAGTAACTCGTAGCCGAAATCTACTTGAAAAAAAATGCCCAGATCCGATCTATACCCGATAAAACCGAACAAATTACTAACCGATAACAACCCGAGACCGATTGACACTCGACTCGAACTTCAACCGACACCAAACTGATGCAAACCTGATAGCTCGAATAACTAATCTTCAACCAAACCGTGACTAACAGACTCGACTCGAATGTGACCCGCCGTAACACGCATCTGATTAATAACCGATCCGAAATTCAATCAAACCGAATGATACCCGTCCAAAACCGACCAAATCACCCGAATAAATACCTCTATATACACTAACTAATCATTAAAGAGTGCATAAAAGTAAGTAAAGTGTTGAGTCCATAGAGAAAATGGGATTAATAGATCATTGAGACAAATGATCAGCGGCGGCTTAGTGACATGCGGGGGTGCTCAATTGCATAGAGTTTTCTTATGGGGAAATTTGAACAAAATATTAAAGGGAGTTAACAAACAAAATTGAATTCGACTAAAATATGGCCAATCAATACAACCAAAGGTCATAACGTAAATTTTTAATCAAAGTAAAACGCAACGCTCTTTTAACGCTTTAAAATCATCCACAATTTTATTGACACTATATGTCTTTGCTTTTTGTCTCTCAATGTATATTACAAAACTATCAGCAAGATAATCGTTGCCCATATTGTTACAGAATCTTATCTTCACTATTTTCATAATTGATTATTTTATTGTATGAGTTCTCATTGATTCAAGTATTCACTTATTCAAACTAATTATTAAATAAAGATAAGAAAATTTAATTAAAATATAAAAATAAACCTTTATCATTTAATTGGATGGTAAGCTTAATTTTTAATTTTGTAGATTTCTCCCAATTGCTTTCTTTCTTTTTCTTTTTTTTTTTCAAGGGTTAAATAATAATTTTATTCCTAATTTGATACTCCAGTATTACTTATAAAATTCTTTTTTTCAATTATTTTCTTCTTTTTATTGTGTTGCTTTTATTTGCTTGACTGAAATTATAAAAATATAAAACTCCGGTTGTACACTGAAAAAATTTGGCGAAAATTTCGGGGGTAAGGGCCCCACGGTCCCACCTGCCCCCAACTATGTTCTGCCATTGAGCCCCTAAACCTGAAGAGCCTTATATAAATAAATCATATTCATATCTATCTATAAAGAATACTAATGAAGAAACAGACTAACACATGTCAGCCTCTCTTTCAATAGTTTCCCGCCCAAATTAATTCCTAAAATACAGAAATATTATTTTCCAAAATTGTTAACAGCTGTAGAATTAGTTTTTTATTGTAAGAAAGCATACAATAAAAACTTTTTATGGCATTGACTTTGAAAACATATTTAGAATATTGTGAAATGTGTATAAAATATATAATTACAAATTTTCTGTAATATTGTCAATGAATTCTGTATAATTACAATATTATTTCCTAAAATACAGAAAAATTATTTCCAAAATTGTTAACAGCTGTAGAATATCAGCTTTTTATTGTTGTAAAGCATACAATAAAAACTTTTTATGGCATTAGGTATGGAAACATATATTTAGAATACTATGAAATCTATATAAAATATATAATTACAAATTTTCTGTAATATTGTCAATGAATTCTGCATTATTAACAACCACAGTCTGTAATTGAGACACTTAAGAGTTAAAACAGAACGAATACTTCTATAAAACATAAATAAAGCAATTTAGACCACAGTTTGTAAAATTCTCACCCAAACTTTGAAATTAATTATACTGATTTTAGATATTAAATCAGACAAGTCACAAGAGAACCAATAAAATATCAGTGAAGTCCAACTGATAACTTGAGAACTTGAAAACAGATTTGAAGTAGAGTGAAAATCAAAAAAATCCAAATATGAATTTTAGGGTTCTATTTGGGAAAAATAGAGAGGGTTTTATTTTTAGGGTTTTTAATTTGGGAATAGAACAAAATTAACTTTGGGAATAATACAAAACTAACATAATATGATGCAACATTAACTTTGGGAAATATTTGTAGAATAGCAACACAAATTTTTGGTCCAAAACTGCAACACGTTCCGCAGAATTGAGGGATTATTTAACTGTACTTTCATGAAAAATTTTAGCCCTTTGTCATTCACCTATCAAACACTTCAAAAATTTTAGCACTTTGTCATTCACCTATCAAACACTTCAATAATTTTAGCCCTTTGTCATTCACCTATCAAACACTTCAAAAATTTTAGCCCTTTTATCATTCACCTTTCAAACACTTCAAAACATTTCAGTTTTTTAGCACAAATTATCCCTATGGCTCAAAGCTACCACATGATTAAAAATATTGTGGGAGAAACCGGAACATGGAGAATAAAAATCAAAGCAATTTATCAATGGAAAACATTTGAGCAGAATGGTGAAGTGGATGGCATCCATACAATTCTTATTGATGAAGAGGTTTAGCAAATACAACTTTACATAATAGTCTATCTTACATGTTTTGGTTTTGTTTAATATTTATTTAACTGATGATAAAATGTTAATTTACAGGGTACTAGAATTCAAGCTATTATCTAAAAGTATGTATTATCTACTCATCAAGATAAAATCAAGGAGGGAGAGCATTACTATATCACAAGGTTTAAAGTGACCGAAAACATTGGAGACTATAAACCAACTAAACACAATCACAAGATAATTTTTCTCAAGAATTCTGTCATAAGAAAATGCAGTACATAACAATTCCAACAGACCGATTTAATTTTGTCAATTTCAATGACATACTTGCTTTAAAATATGACACGACTGTATTGACAGGTTTATCAACAATTCTAATACATTGAACTTATTGCAAAACATTAAATAACATAAATATTAACCTTTTAATTTTTCTACACAGACATAATTGCAGAAGTAACTGCATATAATAATGTAAATGATGGTTTCAAATTATCAATCAACCTTGAATTGATTGATGAGGAGTAAGTCATTTTAATATCATATTTCATTCAAATGAAATTACAAAAAAAATGAGTTTAAATAATTATTTAATATCTATGTTTAATGTAGGAACAACCAAATTTCAAGAAGGTTTTGGGAACAATATGCAGAGGAAATTTATAGTTACGTATCCAAACCAGAGAATAATAAATCTTTTGTGATTATTATTCAATTTGCAAAAGTCAAATTATGAAGAGGTAATAATCATTTTAAAATAACCTGTTTGAATGTTGCATGATTAAGAAAATACTTATCTTATTTAATAACTCTTTATCCATATGTATTAGGTACGACATCATTGACCAATTCAATGTTCATAACGCGACTCACCATTGAACCTGATATTCATGAAGTGCATGAATTTAAAAACAGGTATAGAAATCATTTAAAACTTTTTTATTGGCTCAGATCTTACATCATTGCCTTAGTTATGCATGGCGGCTTAGTAAATTGGTTTGTGCATTTGAAAAATGTAGAAATTAATACCAAGCCCCAAATTCGTGTACATGCCGGCAAAAATATTTTATGGCATAAAATACAATAAGAGGCAAAAATATTTTATGGCATAAAATACAATAAGAATACCATGTCGGATGAATTATTTAGAGGGGCATATGTAACTAGAGTAATGCATAAACATGTACCAAATTAAAATACCTAACAAAATGCACCACAAATTATTGTTTTGTTTCATTCAACAGAAGGAAACTCAACGACGGTTCAATAATTCAACGGTCATTGCTTGATGAGTCTAATCACAGTTTAAAATCATAAAAATTAGTATTTCTTCATAATCATGAGGTTGTGCAATTGAAGGATATAATGCTGCTTCAAAAGGTTATATTTACAACTTTAATTTATAATAATCTTAAATACAAAATAACTAAACCACTGAATTGTATGGAAATTGTGAACTACAGGAAGGTTACTATGTCACATATGGCACAATCACATCTATTGATTGTGAGCACGAATGGCCTTATTCATCATGTTACAAATGCTATGATGCTGTTCAAAAAGAGTCAGATGGTTCCATGAGTTGTCTTACATGCAAAGTACCTATTCTAATTGTTTGGCAAAGGTAAATAATTTGCATAAAATTTTTGGCTTTTGACTTCTATTGATTAACCAGTAAAACAAGTAAAATTTCAACAATACACTTAACTAATCTAAATTCCATCAATGTGATTTAAAGGTACAAGATTTTTGTGCATGTTTCAGATGGTGTTGGGCAATCCACTTTTGTTCTTTTGACTCACAGGTGAAAAAAGAATTACAAGTTACTACTAAAGAGTTAATTGATAAGCAGGTTAAGGTAATTATTAATAGCATTGAAGTAGTACATTTTCTAAAAAAAATAAAAAAATAAAACTTTTGTCCCAATATTTTCATTTTATTTTTATAGAATGGAGATACTGAAATGTTTCGAGAGGAATTGGAAAAACTCATCAATAAAAAGTATTTGTTTGTGTTTAAAGTTAACAAATACTTTAACTTAGAAAAGAAAAGCAAGTCATATTTAGTAAGTAAGCTCACCGATGATGGAGAGCTAATTTTAATATTCTGCCAATGTTTGTACTCCAAAAAGGTATTAGCTTTTTTCTCATGATACAAGTTTATTCAATTTACATATATAAATTAAACTACCAAATGACTAAATGTTAAATTTTTAATTAGAAGGAAAATGATAGTTCTGTTTATCTACTCCACTTCTATGAATCAAGATATTATGCAGGGAATATTTTTTTTAGTTTGTATGATATGATATGTTCATAAAAGTATATGTAAACATTATTGATCATTACTATTTAAAATGCAGAATTATGACTCAACAACAGAAAATAGCAACTTTCAAACACCATAAAAAGGAGGATTGGAGAAGGTCATTGACATTAGTGACTATGAGTATTCCAAAAATAAGAAGACAGTTGAGGATCAAATCAATACTAAAAGAGGTTTGGACAACATATATGACATAAGTGATCTTGAGTGTTCTACCAGCAAAAAACATATTGTTGTGAAGAAGGAGAAGGACCCTATAATAAATTAGATCTATTACTTCTAATAGACAATGCTTTTTAGTTTATTTTATTAGTTGATGCATTAGGTGGATTGTGTTTTTAGAATAATTGATTCATGTTGAGTCATTGTTATTGTTTTTGGAATCATTTGTGTTCAAAACTATAATCTGTTTACTTATCTATTAACTTTTCAATGATTTATAGCAATTAATTTCTATTTATTTACTAATCCTTGACAAATCAAACATTTTCAAGTTTTCATATGAGGATGTTTACAATATATTACACCACTAAATAATTTACAGCAATAATATCAATTACTGTTTATGATTTTCCTCCTATTAAACCAAAACTTTGTAAATAATTGTTATCATTTAAAATCCAACATTATATTGTATAAACATATTATTAATAAAACAAAACGCATGAGCTGCGATGATCAAATGGCTCTAATCCAAAATCATGTAAACATAATTAGTAAACACACTCAACGATTGAAATACTATGAGATAATTTAGCTTACATGAAAAAGTTAAATAAATTAATTGATAAATCTTAAAATTGAATTGATAAATTGTACATGATATGTTAATTATTAAAAATGTAATATTTCTTAAAAATAGATTATAAGAACAATAAAAAGGGAACATTGTATACTAAAAGATCTAATTTTTCATATTTTATATATATTAAATGTGTATATAACGATTTCAAAAACTTTATAAGTACGTAGTAAATTAAATATGGTTCATAGAATTAATGTGCTATTCACTTGAAAGATAAAAAGTTTGATTTGTTAATAGGTTAATACTGATACAGTATAATTAAAATAAATAAATTCTTGCGATGAGTTAATACTGATACAACATAATTAAAATAAATAAATTCTTACGATGACTACATGAATCTAAGAAATGAAGACCTACACTTGAAGTTCAATATAAATGTTAAATAAATTCAGTAAAAAAATAATGTTTTAATTTATACAATAAATTTATTATTTTAAAGATTAATATAACTTTTACAAAAATATCACCCTATAATTCAGAAAAGAAACAAATATATCATAAAGATACCAATCAACATGATCATCAAATATATTACACTCAAAAATATCATGCAATCGCAATAATATGGAAACAAAGATCATATGCAAGATCATAAAAATTTACAATATAAACAAGATTAATTTGGTAAGTATATTAAAAATGATACATATAATAAACTATGATTCTATATGTTAATTTTAATATAAATGCACTTTTGAGAAAAACATTCATATTAGCAGTTTTTATATTTAACTTAGATGCTCTTAACATCATTCAACAAACAATTTACAATAATAAGTTATGTTTTTATTAATTGTCTGGTTTTTATTAATATTAATATGATCAATTATTAATATTAATGATAAATGGAGATAAATAATAGTTGATTTGTACATTTTTCTCTACATGAAGTTGGGAATTCTAAGCATAGAGAATTATAGTCTTTCAAAAATTGCAAGAATGAATAGAAAAAGAATAATTGAAAATCGAAAGAAACACAAAAATGACACACGATTCAGTAAAGGTAACTTTTAAACAATTGTAATTGCTTTATAATTATTATATAAAACATTAAATTATATTAAATATATTTTACTTGATGAACGCATGAATTTCTATTGAATCTTCAAAGTCGTCGGCAAATACTCAAACAGTGCAAAGTTGAAAAACTCAAATGAGTCCATTGTCCGACATAACAAATGGTATATATTCTTTAACATTAACAAATTTCATTGTTATTTAATTTTTGCTTGACATTTGTAATTTATAAGACAATATTTTATTTGATATAAGTTATAAGAAATGTTGATAAATTTCTAATGCAACATTATTTCTAAATGTTCAAAGAAAATATATGTAAGAACCAAGTGATTCCAAGCTTTGTGTACATATCTTTAACAAACGCCCCCACATTGTTAACAGCATGAATCAATTTTTCATGTATAAAAAATTGAACAGATCAACAGTTAGTTCTATTATCAAATGTATAAATAAAATGCATTCATCATTAAACAATAAAGGTAATTGTTTAACATGTTAATTTACATCAAACAAGCTTTTTGAACATCTAGACCAAAGAACATCATGTATAATAATAGATACGTTTTTTATATTGTTTTTTTTTTCAAGTAATAATTGTATAAAACAATTTTACTTAAGTTATTTTTAAAGGAAAATTGAAGACATTTTTTAATAAATACTGAGTAGTTTATTTTTTCATGTATATACACACTTAAAGTACAACAAAATTATAATTTATAATCGGAAAATAGTTAGAAGATTATTACATGTTGATATGAACAAACAGATTTACTTTTTCCATGCGTCATATTATTTATTATTTATTAGAGTTAATTAAAAAAATATCACTCAATTTAAATAATAGATCGATCTGGAAATTTGCTTAATAACTATGTTAAATTACTCAAAATAAAACATGCATAATTACTGTACACATATAGTATTAATTTATAAACAAAATTATGTTCTACTTTTTAAAGGTCACATTATTTTTAAAAAAATAAACCCAAAAAATTAGCTAATTAGTTGAATGATAATCTAGAAATTATTTTAACAATTATGTTAACTCATTCAAAATCAAACATGGATAAAACTGTAGATCAAATTATAATCCAGTTAACTACATTTTAAAAAAGTATAAACTTCTATCAACAAAATTGTAATTATTATCATATATATGAAAGAGGGATACCTGATTTTATTTAGAGGAGTAGATAAACCAGAAACCAATTTATAAATTTCTCCTAATATTATATGAAAACCCTTTTAAATATTGAAAAGTCGATTCATCGTATTATAAACAAACAAATTTTAGAAAAAAAAATAATCACTAAAAAAATTTTTTTCAACTTAAAGAAATGATAAATCGATCTATTTTTTCATATAAAAAATCTACAGAAATCAAATAAAAATTTTCAAACAAAAAAAAAATAATTTTATAAAAATCAAAGGATAAAATCGTTTAGTATTTTCGAAATCGTTTAAAATAAACTAGATCGAATGTTATAAAATATAAAGGATTGACTCATATTATCACATGTTAATCTAATTTATCAAAAATCTACTACAAATAATAATTCTCAACATAAAAAATAATAAATCGACTTAATTTTTTATAAGATATATCTAGACAAATTAATTAAGACATTTTTAGAGAAGAAAAATACCGGTGATTTTATTATAATTGAAAGATAAACTTATATATTTTTTTCAATCTGACTTGAAAAAACCAGTAAAAACTACATAAAAGTCTTAGATACTGAGAGAATTTTTGAATGGTTAGAAAGAGAAAAAAATTGGAGTTCAGAAATGCCAAATGAAAGAGATGAGTTAATAGTTGTGCAAGTGCATTACTATTAAACTGACAAATGAGATACTCATAACCTATGCATTTACTCTAATACCGTTTTCCAACACAAAATCATCATGACTTGAAAGAACAAAATGGTATTGGAACATGGTTTTGGCCCATTGTTTTCCAATGCCATATTATATGAATGGTTTTTACTTTTGTTTTACCCACTCTTTTCTGTTATTGTTTTTTCATTTATTTTATACATAAATCAATATATTTTTTAAATTAGTAATATTTATAATTGGAGATAATTTAATATTGTAAAAAATTGTATTAATAAAAATTAAATCTAGACGAATCAAATAATATCACACTTATGCTATTTTCTCTTATCCATTATTATTGTCTTATTTAATTTTGACATATTTGTCAATTAATTATTTTAATCTTAAATATCATTAATTATACTTGATTATAAATGTATTTTTGTACAAATATCAGTATACTACTATTTATAAATTGTTAATAACTGTAATTGGAGATTATTTAAAACTATAAAAAAATATTTTTATTAATAAAAATTAAATTTAGATGAGTCGAATAACATTAAACTTTACTATTTACATTTACTACTATTTTTGTGTTATTTGATTTTGACATATTTTCATCAATTTATTATTTTAATCTTAAATATCATTAATTGTACTTGAGTAAATATTATCAAAATAATAAAATTTTCATTCAATAAGACTTAACTTAAATCACATTTGACTATATTTTAACTAAAGACGTCAAAGAGTAAGCTATTATCAGTTGAACAATCGATTGACAAGAATTAGATGGGACTTTTAAAATAAAGATGATTACATGTTAAAAAAATTACTTTTAATAAAAATAGATTAAAAGATGATCTTTAGGAGAGGGGAAATAAATAAATAGTTTCATAACCTTTATAATTGGATCATTGTTAAGGATGGTGTAAGAGTGATTGATAAATATTGTTCAAAAATCAAATGGGATAATAATAATGAATAAAAAAGAGTACATTTTAGCTTATAAATTAAATATGAAATATAATTTTTAATGTTTATGAATTATATTTTATATCTAATAATTAATCACATTTGTACAGTCGATTTTTCTCATCCATGTTCAAAACGTCGTCATACTGCGCACCAAGCCTATAACCCAGACAATGAAGGTTTATTGTCAGGTAATTCTCACATGACTCAAAAATATTACCAAATTTATATGGATTGTAAGTATGATGAAAAAAATAATTATTGTACATTTTATTAATAGACTTATGACTTTTATTAATTATAGTTTTTTATTCCTTGATTTATAGTAGTTGATTTATCGCAATTACAAAAATCAACGGCGCATTCTATACCCACTTATCCTCAAGTATCCTCAAACAAACTTACTCGGGCTGGAAAGTATACTATTGGTAAAAATTTCATCCAAAGACATACAACCAACGTTCTTGACTTAAATGATTCTCATTTAGAAAATAATAGTAATATAGGTAAGTATTATGTATAAGGTTCTATAATATCCCAATATTAAATAGAGTTGATGTCATATAAATTTTTGAGTTAAGAAAAAAATATGCAGTGAACTTATACATTTTTTTTTACATCATACTAATAAAATTAATTTTTATTTATTGTTTAGATGATGAAAAATTTACAAGAACAGATGGTGAAGGTAATATATATATATATATATATATATATATATATATATATATATATATATATATATATATATATATATATATATATATACTAAAAAATTAGTTTTTTAGTAATTTATTAATGTTTAATGTGTAATATTCTTTATACAGTGTATTTTGATATTGGAGATCCTGACTTTAAAATGTGAGTATTGTTTGGCCTTTATGTGGGCAAACGAAAGAGCGCGGAAGGATGGATCATTGAAAAATGCAAAGTTTTCATTATGTTGTATGAAAGGCAGAGTTCAAATTCCTACACTTAAAAACCCATCGAGATTTTTGGAGGATTTATTGCGCAGGAAAGATTCTAGGAGTAGATATTTTGTTGAAAATATACGTGCGTTTAACGTGATGTTTGCATTTACATCAATGGGAGGTCGAGTAGATAATACTATTAACAAAGGTCGAGGGCCATATTGTTTTTGACTAGGAGGTCAAAATTACTATAAAATTGGTAGTTTGTTGCCAACAGAAGGAAATACAGCAAAGTTTCAACAATTATACATCGTAGATACTGAAAATGAGATTGAAAACAGAAAACGTGCTTTTAGGTAATATACAATAAATTATTTTTTTTATTATTATAATTTATGTTTAAGTAAAATATATTAATGTATTTTTTGACCATTCATTTCAGCTCTGAAACTACGAAGGAATTTGATGATGTTTTGTTGGAAGAATTAAAACAAATGATTTATGAATTTAACCCGTATGTTAAGGTATACAGAATGGCAAGAGACAGAATTGACTTGAATAATGAGGTTAACATTCAATTAAAGTTCATTGGGAAAAGAGCTACAGATGGTAGGACATATAATATGCCATCTGCATCTGAAGTAGCTGCCCTTATTGTAGGAGATATCGGTAGTTCGTGTGAAAAGAGGGACATAATTATTGAGATATTGGTAGTTCGTGTGAAGAGAGGGACATATCTAGCTTTACAATATCCCTTAATTTTTGTATATGGAGAAGATGGGTATAGAATTGATATAAATCATAGAGGATTGGAGTCTTACTCTTCATCGAATTCTAATCAAAGGATCAAATTAACCATGTGTGAATGGTTTGCCTAAAGACTGATGGATAGGGAAAATGAAGCAGATACAATTTTACGATCTAGGAAATTATTTCAACAGTTTATCGTTGATGGGTGGACAATGATTGAATCAGAAAGGATATTTTTTGTCCGTAAAAATCAAACGCTATTAAGGGCTGAAAATTATAATAGTCTGCTTGATTCGATTTCTAATGGTATTCCAGATTTATCTAATACTTGTCGTCGTGTTGTGTTGCCATCTTCATTCCATGGAGGTGATCGTTTTATGACTAAACTATATCATGATGCTATGGGAATTTGCAAGACATATGGATATCTAGACATGTTCATTACATTCACGTGTAATTCCAAATGGCCTGAAATATCTAGATTCATTAAGAAGAGGAATTTGCATCCTGAAGATAGACTAGATATACTTTGTCGAGTATTCAAGCTGAAATTGGACCAGTTGTTGAAAGATATTACAAAAGGAAGTTTGTTTGGCAAAGCCAATGCAGGTTAGTTACGTACTTTGCTTCGTTTATTTTATAGATAAATATTGAAGAAGATTTAATTTATTTAACATGCTTCTAATTTTAATTTATTTGCAGTTGTCTATAGTGTTGATAAAATACATATATTTATATATAAAATAATTTATATTTCATAATCAAATTATTGCGTGTAAAGTACTTAGTTGCTACCAATTCATGCATTAATAGGTAAGGTTTTTAAAAGATTTTAATAATCATACATATTTGATTTGATGAAAAAATTATTTTTGAAATAATCTAATAAAATCTTTTTTGAATTCTATGTATTTATATTATAACATGTTGTTTCATTTAGTAAAACTCTGTGATGTCATCATTTGAATGCTTATCTAGCTATTTTTATTTTATTTATATGTATTTTATTTATTTGTAACTAGTTTTATGATTATGAGTCAAGCTTGTATAGTAAGATGTAAGCTGATGGATTCAGTTTCGTTAATTTTTTTTCGTTGCAGGAACCTACCAATCTGAGGATCTGGTTTGAGCCAGAGGACTTTATTGTCACATCCTCCTTTATGAGTATGAGTTGTCGCATTTCTAAATTTCCTCCAAAAATCCATTTGATAGTTTCCTATGGACATAATACACTGAATACAATGGTGATGCACATTATATTTGCTTCCTCTTGTTGAAGTATTCAATTTGAAACATAACTACTTTAATATAATTAAATTGCTTCTAGAGTACGATATATTTACAATTTGAATATAAGTATTGACTTAAAGATTTTACTTTAAAATCTAAAAGAAAACCATATTTTCATAAATTCAAAAGAAACAATCAACGAAAATGTGACAAGAGTACAATATTTTCAGCATTAGTGATATCTAATTCTTCACTTAAAATTTGAATAAGCGAATATATATGTTTTTTTAATTCCTTGTTAAAGAATTAGCATTGCTGGTCCAAATTTTAAAGACGATTTTCTTCGAATGGGAACTTTTATAAAGGTGCAAATTACCAAGTAAATTAATAGTCATTGGAGGCGTACAAATTTTGCCTATCATAATGTGGTCACCAAATACAAATTACAAAGCAGCTTGTCTTGTATGAGACCGTCTTATTATGTGACAAGTTCATACAATTATCTCATTTTTCTAATTAATCACTTTAAATTTATAAGTGATAACTTGAACAGTACACTAAATATACATACTATGACAAAGGTTCAATTGTAACACAATATTTTTGACACTTCATTAAAATGTCACCATTCTTAGAATATTATTGTAATATTTCAATCTCAAAATTATGACACTTCTTACAAGTGTCACTAAGTATTTTGGTGACATTTGATTAATGACATGATATTAATACCTTAAATGTCGTAATTAACACTATTATTTGTAGTAACACGAGTTGAAATGATGTTTAACACTGATGCAAGTTTTAGGGCATTACAACAAATCAACACAAATCCCATTAATTAATCAGATGTTTAACTCATAATTTACTTGTCTTTTCTTTGGAGAGGTTCATTCGTACCATGATATTATGTCACAGGCGGATGCAAGTCCTAACAATTTTGTTGGAAATACTTTACATATAAGAAGATTCCACACCACTAAAAAAACTCGTTATGAATTTTCCATACAGAACTTCGTTGTTTTGTATTCAGGAATTCTGCAATTTTTAGAGCATTACAACAAATAAACACAAATACAATAAACACAAATGATATAAACATCTTTTTAGAAGTACTTAATTATCATTAACAATATTTTCCTTATAATATACTCTTTCCGTCTCTATACATATTCTCATAAGCAATATTCATAAAAATTAAAAAAAATTAAATATTTTAGATGGTGAATGTATTTTTTTATTTAATAATAAAGTTAATTAGAAAAAGTAGAAATTATAAGCATTAAAAAAATATTATGATATATAAATTTAGTAGAAAAATATGAATACCACAATTTTTTTAAAAATATTTAAATAAAAACAGTTTTATTATGTGGAGCCATAACCATTAATAAAGAAAGTATAAAATAGTACAGTTGATATCAAACTAAAAAAAGTTTCCAAATGCCAATTATTAATACTTTCTTTTTTTGTCATTGTAATTATTTTACTTTTTTTGTCAAACAAGTTAAAATTTAACCGTTAATATCTTATAAATTTATTATTAATTATGTGATAAAAATATCATAGATTAATTTGTATTGATATACATTTAAAAAAAAAATTTTAGAAACGCATAATTTTATTTATTTAGAGCTAGTAAAGAAATACAAAGCATGAAAATACAGTAAAAATTAAAAATTTAAATTAAAAACCAAATTTACCTGACAAGATTTTTGTTGTATATAGGTTTGCATGCTGTTTGTGAGTCGCTTAGGCATTTTCCCTTTTTATCGAATAGAGCTTTTGGACTTAGGCCTTCATTGCCTTCATTAATGCCATTAGGAAATTAATATTGTCATTTGGAAATTTAGCATTATTAGTCATTTTCAAGTTATAACGTATTGTCATCAATTAGAATAAGGAGAATGTATAAATTGAATTGATCTCAAACGTATATAGTTTCAAACTGCTAATTGTTGAAATTGTTATGTTAAATTTAACTTATCATGTATGCAAGCATCTGATAAGGAAAATATGAGGTGCAGATACTCTATCGTCAGGGAAATTCATATGACAATGGGAAGAAGGGTCTAATAAGTTATAAACTGTGCACACCATCTTAAATTCATCGATATAGGATAAACCAATTTAACAACAAAAAAAAAAAAAAAAAAAAAGATCAACGTCTATGAGGACCTTGTGTTTATATATGACAAATAAGAACAACTTTATAAGATAAGAACAACAAATAGAACAACCTAAAATGAATAATAAAAATTTATTTAAGAAACGGAGAGAATAGACAATAAACGAAAAGAAAAGAGTAAAAATTGAAATACAGCATGATAAGTGCTAAATTTACCATCTTGATGATTGAAATATGATTGTTTTTGAGGCTTAACAAAACTACTTTATTTATAACACAATTGATTTATTATTATGGAAAACCATTATAAATAGCAAGCTTAATAGTGAATTAAAATTAATCAAATTGCTAATTAATTAATTAAACATACAATAATCATAATTAGAAAATGGCATCAATGAAGAAAGTCATGTTTGGTGCTCTCTTCTTCTTCGTTGCATTTGAGTTGATTAGTTGCATTCCTGTTGTAAATTTTCCACAACCTAACTTCATTCCATTTTCCAATTGCATAGACGAAAACCAATCACCATGCATGGCAAAAGGTAAATTTAGCACTTATCATGCTGTATTTCAATTTTTACTCTTTTTTTTTTCGCTTCTTGTTTATTGTCTCCGTTTCTTAAATAAGTTTTTATTATTCATTTTGGGTTGTTTTATTTGTTGTTCTTATCTTCTAAAGTTGTTCTTATTTGTCATATATTTGTTATGCAAACACAAGGTCCTCATAGGCGTTGATCTTGTTTTTTCTTTTTTTCTGATTGTTGTTAAATTGGTTTATCCTACATCGATGAATTTAAGATGGTGTGCACACTTTATAACTTATTAGACTCTTCCATGACGATAGCGTATCTGCACCTCATATTTTCCTTATCGTATGCTTGTATTCATGATATGTTAAGTCTAACATAACAATTTTAACAATTGGCGGTTTAAAACTATATACGTTTGAGATGAATTCAATTTATACATTCTCCTTATTCTAATTGATGACAATATGTTATAACTTGAAATTGACTAATAATGCTAAATTTCCAAATGACAATATTAATTTCCTAATGGCATTAATGAAGGCAATCAAGACCTGAAAGGATTTGCTCTATTCTATAAAGAGAGAGAATGCCTAAAAAAGTCATACATAGCATGCAGACCTATATACGACAAAGTCTTGTCAGGTAAATTTAGTTTTTAATTTAAATTTTTAATTTTTACTGTATTTTCATGCTTTGTATTTCTTTACTAGCTCTAAATAAATAAAATTATGCGTTTCTAAAAATTATATTTTTTTAAATGTATATCAATACAAATTAATCTATGATATTTTTATCACATAATTAATAATAAATTTATAAGACATTAACGGCTAAATTTTACCTTGTTTGACCAAAAAAGTAAAATAATTACAATGACAAAAAAAAAAAGTATTAATAATTGGCATTTGGCAACTTTTTTTAGTTTGATATCAACTGTACTATTTTATACTTTTTTTATTAATGGTTATGGCTCCACACAATAAAACTGTTTTTATTTAAATAATTTTTAAAAAATTGTGGTATTCATATTTTTCTACTAATTTATATATCATAATATTTTTTTAATGCTTATAATTTCTACTTTTTCTAATTAACTTTATTATTAAATAAAAAAATACATTCACCATCTAAAATATTTAATTTTTCTTAATTTTTATGAATATTACGGAAAGAGTATATTATAAGGAAAATATTGTTAATGATAATTAAGTACTTCTAAAAAGATGTTTATATCATTTGTGTTTATTGTATTTGTGTTTATTTGTTGTAATGCTCTAAAAATTGCAGAATTCGTGAAAACATTAGCAATTGCTCAATCCATATGCATTGAAGAACCATGTGTTCCACAACCAGGAGGTAAACTTTAGATATAATTCAAATGCATACACACTTTCAACAATGGTATTCTTTCCATTTCAGTGACTTCTTGTCAAATTTCATTTGGGTTTTTGTCAAGATATATATTAAAGTTTTAATATCTCTAATGGTGCATAACTAAAAATTATTAAAAAAAAAAGGTTGATATTAATAATTTTTGCGTTCAAACGAATCAAAAAAACCTACTTGATTATATTTTAACTTATAGGTTAAGAATAAAATAAAAATTAAGAGTGAATTGCGCATAGTATCAAAAAATAAAGAGGACAAAAATACTAAAACAGAAAGAGTATAAAATCAAAAGATGTCAAATTTCAATTAACTCAACCAACACATGTTAGTATGGGTATATGATTTAATATAAAAAATAAATGCTTTCAATGGACAATTGTGAAGCCGTGACAATTCAGCACCTAATCACCTCACGTGCCCACCTGTGTGGAAAAACCTATAGGGCATCCGTGTGATCGGTGCACTTGTATACACACTTGTTTATGTTATCCTTTCCCAAAACCATATAGTAGTTGGAGGATTAACCACCAAGTATTGTATGGAAAGTTCATAACGCGCTATTTTAGTGGTGTGGAATCTTCTTATATGTAAAGTATTTCCAACAAAGTTGTTAGGACTTGCATCCGCCTGTGACATAATGTCATGGTACGAATGAACCTCTCCAAAGAAAAGACAAGTAAATTATGAGTTAAACATCTGATTAATTAATGGAATTAGTGTTGATTTGTTGTAATGCCCTAAAACTTGCAGATCCGATGCCAGAAGAAATGATAAATCGTGATCCTATGAATTTACGATATGAAATTCCCGGAAGAACATTAATGGTAGATTCCAAAGAACTGAAGCGTGCAGCAGAAGGGAAGTGCTTAACCAAAGGAAATGTATGTAGAATTCCATTCAAAGCAATTAATAATTCATCATACCTTATTGAAGATTGTTGCGAAGGCCAATTTTGCGGCCAGACTCTAAAAAACAATGTTGAAATCGGTCAATGTTGTCTCCAAAATGACCGCAATAATTGTTGGTTGCCCTGATGCTTAATTATTCATGGATTGATTTTTATCAGAACGAAGACATGCCAAATCTTAATTTATTCACTTAATTATTATAATTAAGTATATTATAATGCTTAATTAACTTGTACTTGTATTCAATTTCCAATTGTTAATTACATGTATGTAGACCAGGCTGAATTTCTTTTGTATGATTGCCATTTGATGGTAAGGGCATGTTCCTGGTTATTAAAAATTTGTTTTTATTTATTTAATTTCATAAAGTTTATTTGGATTATTGAAAATTAATTTTATTTGCTAATGTCTTTATATACTTGTTGGTTAATTAGTTAATTAGTACTTATGTTGTCGTTATCATCATCATACCCGGTGTATCTCACTTATAGAAAACTATGGTCCGGGTCTGGAGAGGGAAGAAAGACGCAACTCATACCCATAGAGGAGAGTGCGGTCAAAGAGTCCCTTGACTCGAGAAGGGTCTTCAAAGAGAGAGAAACTACAATTACCTAGAAGCCTACAACTTATAACCAATTAGTCAAGATATAAAAGGGCTTTTTATTGCAAACAATAACAAAGAGTATATAAAAAGAAGGCTTAACAATCAATGATAAAGATGGAGTAGGGTTAACTCATTCATGATGACTATTCGATGGCTATACACTAGTTCTTAAGGGTCATAAACGATAGCAAATCGTACTAAGGGGAGCAATCTGATCCTTGATCGGGCTTGGGATTACCTCTAAGCTCTTCACCATCCTCACTCTCGTGAATGAAGATGAAGGGCTTTGGCTATAAATTGTCTGCTATTTTCTCATCCTTCCCTACTCTCGTAGTTGGGGGATAAAGCACTTAGATAGGAGGGTGGATGCGAGACTCAATCCTCATTGATCCCTTACACCCAATTCGATCCATTAATAAAAGATTAGATTACTCCAAATCCAACCCTTGTTGGTACTTTTGAAACAATCATAACAATCATTAGCCAATGGGTAGAGCAACCCCCCATATAAGCCTTTAATCAACCCAAAATCAATTAAAGTTTCATCATCATCAATTCATAACAAGCGTGGAGTTAACCCCAACCCTATAAAACTACTCACTACTCATTCTATTACTTAAAAACATCATAATGGATGATGAAATAAGATATTGAATGATCAACAAACACAAGAACAAAAATAATACACATATTGAGCAATAATGGTGAAAACCACAAACAAGCATAAAAATAAGAACGAATATCAATAATAACTAAGGAGAAGTATCAGAAGATACTTACAAAAGATGAAAATAATTGGAGAACAAAAATATAAAAACCCACAAAAAATCAACTCTCAACCTCCATAATCATGGCTTGAAAGCTTGATATAATTACCAACAAAAGCTAATAAATAAATGTAATTAACTAAATTAAACTATAAAATAAAGTTTGATTGAAAAAATTGAATTCAACACAAGAAAAATTAAGAAAAAAAAGCTAGGGTTTATAAGTGTAAAAAGGGAGAGAATGGAAAGAAGAAGCTAAAAATAAGAAAATTATTGCTACTGCCTTCTTATCGCCACCTAATGCTTGAACATTTTAATTTACTAAAATTGGACCAGGAAGGTACATATTATATAAAATTCGCGGGAAGGTGTATCACAAATGCAAGGTTTATCCACTTGGTTCGATCGATCGATCTCCAATGTAAATTTCACAAACATTCTGGAACACCACCCTCATAAGATCGATCGGTCGGTCCATATGGATCGATCAGACGATTTCTTTCTCTTTTGGCACGTCATTTTGGAAACGCTATATCTCCTATGTTACAACTTCAAATTCGACGTGTGACCAGTTGATTCAAAGCTAACGAACCCAACTTTTATCTTCCATCAAGATATCCATCAAAATCTGAGTGAGTTGACCTCCATCGGCGCTTAAGTTGACCTTCCATAAATGATGCATCTTGCTTTGCTCGGTTTGGATTTTTCTCCACCTCTTGGCCTCATTTCTTCCTCGGCTTTGATCCATGTGACCTCTAAACTAGCATGCTTTAAAACTCCAAAATAGATGATCATTCTGCAAAAACGAGCAACTAACATGCTACCTTATAAAAGGGCGTAACACCAACCAAACACAATGGAAACACACGGAAACAAAGGAATAGTCAATAAATATCATGCCCAAATAGAAGGTAAAAACGAGGTTTATCATGGTTCTAGGCGATTCCAAACGCTTCCTTGACGATTCATGAGGTTTTTCCTAACAGTTCAACTTTGGATAGGTCAGACAATCGGTTCAACTCTTTTTATAAATATAAAAAATCATATATACTATAAAAAAGATTGCATCTTTTCACACTTAAAAATGTCAATTTCCACGCTTATATGTGAGGCTAAAGTAACTTTTCATGTTTAAATAAGCTTGTTTATTGAGTGAAAAAATATTACCTACGCTTATTGCGCTTGGCTAAATCAGAAGAGTAGAAGAGTATGCTACCATGAGTATGCTATAGTACCAAGAATAGGGTGTTAGCAATTGCTTTATAATCACTTATAAACAATCTTTTGTATTATTATTACAACTATAGCACATAGTACGGTAAAAAAAATAGAATTATATTCATAAATTTATTATAAGATTTGTACATAACAAGACTCGTATTAGAGAAAAGCCGATTGAACACAATTCCGATGAAGTTTCTTCCTTAAACAAATTGATATTAGAAGTATTCGATCAAATATATATATCAGTGAACCTCTCTAATTTTTTGATGTGAAATTATATGTATTATTTTCTAACAATTACATGAAGTATGCATCAATATATGGCTCTATTGGGAAATAATAAATAATACTCCACAAAGATCATCTAGTTATATGATCAATAAAAGACTTCATTTCAGAATAAGCAACACCATCTTCATCAACCGATCTTCTAACATCATTACCCAATTCCACAGCTCTCTTCCTCATCATCTCTCCTTTTTCAGTATCCATCAACATTTTAACAGCCTTCTCAATCATACACGATGTTACCAACTCATCACGCTGATCCCAATCCCTAATCAACGTACCAATCCTCAAAACTTCAGTAATCAAAACCGCATTCCTGGGCTGATCCGAATGCATAGGCCAAGCTACAATACCTACCCCCAAACTAATACCCTCAATGCACGAATTCCATCCACAATGACTCATAAACCCGCCAACCGACGGATGACCCAATATTTCTAATTGAGGAGCCCAATCTCTTACAATTATCCCTCTGTTTTTCATCCTTTCTTCATATTCTTCTGGTAATTGTGGAGATTTTGATTCAATTTGTGTAAGAACATCAGCTATATCACAGTTTCTTAATACCCATAAAAACTTCTACTCGCTTTTCTCCAACCCAATTGCCAATTCTCTGATCTGTTCATCTTTCAGTGATGTTGATGACCCAAAAGATATGTATATGACCGACTCATTTTCTTGCTGATCCAGCCATTTCAAACATGGATGTCTCTTTGTGTTGATTTGATCTAATCCAACAGGATTGAATGGTCCTAAAGCAAAGTGTTTGATTTCATCTTTTGGGGTTAATTTTTCCATTAATTCTACATATTTACCTTCAATTATCCTAGATGTGTTGTAGATTCTTCCAGATTCCAACCCTAAAAACTCGATTTGGGTTGCTACATATTCATCAATTTCAGGGGTAGTACACCCTTGTTTCGAGGGGATACATTTGGGAATATCAGATTCATTTAGATCAAATGGTTTTTGATCCATAGTTTCCCAGAAATCAAAAAACAGAGTAAAAGCAGAAATGGGTATTACACTATAAGATTCAGCATTTGGGATGTTTTTAACATCTTGAACTACAGAAGCAATCATGATATCATGAATCACAACAACTCTTTTGAACATGGTTGAGAGTTTTTGTAAGAGATTACAAATGGGTTCACGAAAATGGGTAGCAGCTTTAAAAAGAGGGTAAAAATGGGGAGGAAAAGGGATAGAATAGCCATGGTTGGTAGAAGGTAGAGGAGACATTAATGGAGGAAGATCGAAATCATGGAAATGGATTTTCTTTAAGCTTTGTGGGTCCCAATCATGGAGACGGAGTTTGGCTTGGGTATTATGGCTGGGAGAACTAGCAAAATGTACAGGGATTCCATGTGAGGTGATTTGTTGAGAGAGGTGGAGAAGTTGGTTTAGATGGCTTTGGGCTGGAAGTGGGACCATTACTACTGCAATGGGAGGAAGATCATCATCATTTGGGTTGTTTTTGGGGATATTTTGACAAATATTTTTTAGTGATTGCATTACTTTTTGGGTTGTTTTTTTGGATAATTGGTTGACTTGCTAGATTGTAGAGAAGTTTAGGTTTTATAATGTTGAAAACTTGAAGGCCACACAAAGGAGTTTGTATTGATTTTTGCAGCATTTTAGTTTAACGTAATTATTTTTCATCCTTTTTCTTTTTTTAATGGTCTCATTTTGTTTTTTAAAATCTCATCCACAAATTTATTATCTCATTTTATCTTAACGACTTATGTTTATCATCTAATTAGTTTTTCTTTTATTCTTCAACTAAATTTTACTTTTCACTAAATTTAATCCTAATAATTTAAATGCATTAACATAGAAATAGAGGGACTACCCATTATTTGTCAAAGTTGGACTACACTGACCAAGTGCTTAGAAAGATGCTCGAGACATTTTGTTCTTTCGAGGAAGTGATGACATAAAAGTTTTTATTTTGTTAATCATCTGTTTCATTGTAAAATATGTGACGAGACGAATAAAACAAAATTTTACATGATTATATGATTTTTCTTGTATAATAGTTATAATATGTAAAATATTATAGAATGATGAACAATACAAAACTTTGATTGAATGCAAGTAAATAAAACGAAGAAAGTATTTGTTACATTGGACTTTTTACGCGATCGAATTTATTGAATTATATATGAACAAAAATTTTAAAAAGTTAATATTATAAAAGTATATAATTAGACGATTCAAACAAGATTCAACTTAATTTTATTTTTTCTTATGTATTAACCATAATATATAAAATAAATTTAAACAATATAATGTCAAT
Source organism: Amaranthus tricolor (assembly GCF_026212465.1). Classification (NCBI taxonomy): domain Eukaryota; kingdom Viridiplantae; phylum Streptophyta; class Magnoliopsida; order Caryophyllales; family Amaranthaceae; genus Amaranthus; species Amaranthus tricolor. The sequence continues at coordinate 36,804,047 of NC_080047.1, forward strand.
AATTGTCATCGAGCAATTATTTTAAAAAGGATGAAGTAATTGTTAGTATAAAGAAATTGTGATGTAGGATTTGTTGGGTACGGTAACGTAGCTATTATGTTGAGTACCTATACGTTTTACAAGTAGCTGAATTTGTGGGTAGGTATTACTATAGTTAGATATTTAATAATCTTCGTTTTAGTTGTGTATATTAATATTGTTTGATAAAAGTAGTGATTATAATAGTTGATATAATATATATTGTTTAAATAATATTAACCGTTATTTTTTATTTTACAATGCTACACGTTATAATGTAATATATATATATATATATATATATATATATATATATATATATATATATATATATATATATATATATATATATATATATATATATATATATATATATATATATATATATATATATATATATTACTTAATGCTATTTAAATTGCAACTTTATCAAACTATGATATTTTCAACATGTGGTGTTTAACTCTTATTAGACCAATTACAACTACTTAAATTGTTGTGTCGAATATGATGGAAATCACTATTAAGCGTATTGTTGCCAGCTAAGCATGAGACTACTATATGTAGGGATGACAACAGGTTGGACTCGGAACGAATTATGTATGCTCCGACTTTGCTCCAAATAAAAGTCAAACTTTTTTTCACCTCCATCTTTGAGTCGGACTCGGATTTCATGTCCTTCGGTTATGACTTCTATGACTTCTATTTTAGAAAAATATTTTTTACCGCGTGTAAATTTCTAACAATATTGACTTTTGAATACGTAGTTATTGACCAATTCTACTCAAAATAAAAATATTTATTGAGCTTTTATATTGATTTTTATAACTCATTATACATAGATTTATATATTCGGGATTTCGAATGTTCGAACATGTTTTAAGCACAATATTTTAGATTAGGTTAATTCTGAGTCTTGTGTGTACTTATTGTTTAAAAATCTCGTCAATCTAATAATAGATAATATAATTCTTAAATAGTTGTCGATCAAAACTTTATTTATGTGCTAAATATAAGTAGTGATTTATGAATTCTACTTAAAAATAAAAATATTAATTGATAGTTTTAAATGATTATTATCGCTATTCTACATAGTTTGTGCATCTGGATTTCAAATGTTCGAATATGTTTGAGCATGATATTTTTCACTTATAATTTAAATATTTCAGCAATTTGATTATAGATAATACTTCCTCCGTTCCATATACCAGATTTATTTTACATTTTACGCAATTCAATACTTATTTTGATCATTTATATATTGAATTATGCATAACTAATAATTATAAAAGTTAATATCATGAATATATGCAATTAGACGATTCAAACAAGATCCTACTTGATTATATTTTATAAATTAGTCGCAATATACTTCCTCCATTATGAAATACTTGCTACATTACGGTTATTGGCACTATTCATCGTTCGAACTTATTTTATACATTGAGTCTAATGTGTAAGAAAAAATATCGTCAAGTGAGATCTTATTTGAATAATTTAATTGGATACTTTCATAATATAACTTTTTATAATTTTTAGATATGCATAGTTTAATATATAAATGATTAAAATAACGCATTGGATTACATATTAAAAAGTCAAATTAGCAAGTATAATAGAATGGAGGAAGTATAAATAAGCATGAACAATTAATGATACCAACTGATGTAGCAAGTATTACAAAACAAATGAAATATAATGTTTAAATCTTCGGGGATCAAATATTTACTTATATGCTAGATAGATTCAGTTTAAGTTACTTCAGGACCATTAGTTATATTTGTTTTTCTTGATTAATCTAACTATTTTATGATCAATTTTTGTAATATTTGATGGACAGAACTTGATCAAATTACAAGTCTATGACCTACTCTCTAAGTAATTGGTTAGACTTAGTAAAATCTTTAAATAGAAGATTTTGCATTACATAAGCACATCGATCAATATGTCTCTAACTCTCTATCAATCTTAAAATATAATTTTTTTTTATATAAAATAAACTATACCCTTAAACATTGGAATAAAGTCAGAATCGAAGTCAATGTCAGCCTATCAGGTCAAATCAAATTTAGTGTAGGATTGAAATCATATTCAAGACAGTATTTAATTTTTCAGCTTATATTATCAAATTCGAAGTCAAATTTTTTTCTTATTCAAATTGGATCTTTTTCCTCGAGTTGAGTCGAATTTGAATTTAACTGTTATTCTTAGTTACATATTATTTGAATTTGAATTTGATTTTACGATTCAAATCTTGAATTCGATTCTGAGAGTTATTTTCAATTTGAGTTAAACTTACGACTTTAACAACCTTGGGTATCCACCTGATCTCTGTTTTAATATTCAATTATGAAATCAAAAACATCGCGTTTAAAACTTTGAGCATTATAATTATATTCAATTTGGAGTCGGGTGTCAGGTCGGGTCGAGTGGGAGTCGGAGTCGGAGTATCAGATTTTTTATCAAGTCCAGCTCCGGTTTTAAACTGAATCAGACTCGGACTATATAACCGAATTCGGGGTCGGATATTATTCTTCTCAGACTTGAATCGAATTAAATTTCTCGGATCGGGTCGATTCAGGGGCGGCGTTGAGACTTAATTGTCATCCCTACTTTCTATAGCTATAAGTTTATCACTAGAACCTTAAAGGATTCACTACAATTTTAAAATTATCCATTAGAAACATAGACAAATTATATGAGTCATGTATCACTATCAGAAGGTTTCATGCAAGACTTGTTGCAACAAATATTGTAACAAGTATCAACTACATCTATATTCTATTCATTTTTCATATTTTCTATACTCTTGATTAGGACTCTTTTATGGTATAATTTTAAAAAAAAAATTTAACAATTATGTTTAGTTTAAATCTCAAGTCTCAAATTAGAAAAATAAGAAAGTATTAATAAGTATGTAAGTGATTTAATTAACTTCAAATCAGTGTGAGACTTTTTCAAAAGATGTTAAAAAGAAGTATGTATGAATTCGATTCAAAGCAGACAATATGCTAAAAAGAGTGCAAATATTTGTAAACAGAAATTCATTCAAAATATGTGAAATTTAATTCCAAACGTTAATAATTATACATTTAAAGTACAATATTCAACTCCCTAAGCCTACCAATCATCTTATTAGTTATTTTAATAAAGTGATAAATATTTTAATAAAATAAATTTTATAAATACATGGTTTCATATATTTAGAGTTAATAATCAATGGTCAATGTTTATTTAACTACTTTTAATCGAATTAGATGAAAATTGATAGAACTTTATAATTTTAATTTCTGGTTAAACAAGTAAAAATAACAATGTAATAATGATCACTAATTGAATTTGCATTTTCACTATTTTGCTTTAAGTAAATGAACCTTATCATCAATTAAAAAATGACTAACAACTTAATTTGATACTGACTCGATCAATACTAATTAGTAATTCGCAATTCATAGCTGATGAAAAATACCCAACCCGATTTGTACCTGGAAAACCGAACCAATTATTAACCGATGACAACCTGAGACCGATTGAAACTCGACACGAACTTCAACCGACACCGAACTGATGCTAACCCGATAGTTTGAATAACCGATCTTCAACCAAACCGTGATTAACCGACCCGACCCCAGTGTGCCCCGTCGCAACACGCATCCGAAATATAACCGATCCGAAATACAATGGAATCGAATGACACCCTTTCGAAACCGACCCGATCACCCGAATGAACACCTCTACCTCCATTCATGTCTTAATCAACCCTTCATTTTCCACTATCTTATCTCACACTTGCCCTTTATCTTTCATTTCTTCCACTAGATCATACAACATTTCTTGATCATCATCATCAAACGGCTCCAATTTAACCTTCAATTCCTCACATAAAACCATCCACATTTTCTTCCAACTAAAAACGTCGCCGTTTGTACAATTAAACGCCTGGTTTTTGGCCTTCTCAGTCGTTGCACCCCAAATATGTTGCTCCAATGCTCCGCTAATATCCACGTATCAGTCATGTCGCAAAAATGTTTCCATGTGTACTTATTCCCTGGGTACCGAAACGGTGCGTTTTTGTACTTACATGTTTCTGCATAAACACAGCTATGTTAATTGTCAACGGCGAATTGTACACACTCCTTGATGGTGCACCTATGCATAGTAAAATAGACAAAATTGTTAAAATAAGGGCCCGTTATATAATCATTATTAATAATTAACTATCTTGAATTTTAAAATAAGACGTTTTTATAATAAAATTATTTTTTATTAGTCTCATATAAATTTAGTATAATAAATTAATCACTTATTATTTTAAAATAATAAATCAAAAAAATTTACATGACAGCGATGTTTAACCATGAGACTATCTCATTTAAAAATTTATTATAAAATAACTTATTTAATAACACAAATTCTTAAATGGGACGATCTTGTACAAGAAGAACTGATCTATAAACGTATACCTATGATGATTGATGGACGATGTATTGTGTAAATGAATTTTGATCCGTACGATTTTACCACGGCTTCAAGATTATAGTAAATATTCGGATATGGCAAACGAGGCATATCCTCACTAAACGGAGGCCCATTATATACTACAGGAGCCTCAAAATGAACTGGGCCCATGTATTGTGCAGTGCCTGTTTGGAAGATTACATGGCGAAGCGTAATCGGCCGGGCCGGGTCAGATGTGAGAACTTTAAGGACGTTTGATAACATGGCTGAGTTAACAGTGATATTATCTTCTTCATCCCGGCCCACGTAGATTGCAGCCCAGAAAACGTGGGTGATTATTGAGGTAAGAGGAGAGAGAGTGGCATTTGTATCGTCGTAATTGGAAGCATCGAAGTTGGTGTAGTGATCAACGGCAGAGGAGGGAAACCAAGTGGCTTGGATCTACGGGCTGCTCCATAGACAATCCATGGGCCTCCTTGGGTTTGAGGGTTTTTAAGAGTTTGATCTATGTTAAGGCCTGCCATGCCGGTTACTCCTACTACTAGTGCAACTGAGGAGATGGTTTGAGTGGTAGCCATGAGAAGGATTTTGGTAGTGAAGATGTTGATATTTATGACAGTCCACTTTGGTGGTTATATTATTGTTATTTATTTATTATTTTTTACTATATGGTAAGCCGAAGGAAAGAGATGAAACAACCACTATTCAATTTAAGTTAATCCGATTAATAATATTTTAAGGATTATTTATCAATTATAGTCTTGAAGTTTAGTCATTTTAAAATAAACAGACTTGAAGTTTTGTTTTTACATACAACAACCTTCAAATTACAAAAAACAACATCGATACAGTCACTTTACCGAATGACCTGCTAAATGAGCGTTAACCATGCTATATGACCTTTGACTTTCAATTAAATTCATTAAGCTAACCTAATTTACCTAATCATTCCCAATTAAATTCTTTTTTTCCCCAACTTCTCTATACCCACTTTTCAATCAAAAGCCCATCTTCAATCAGAAATCTTCAAATTTAATAATGGTGATAGAGGTTATCATGTCAAGAGAGACTATGAAAAGGAAAAAAGGAAATCAAAAGAAACTGTAAAGAAAATAATAGTTCGTTTACACAATCGTTTTTCAAAAGAATATATATAAACAAAATCAATGAGAAATTCCAAAATCAAACACAAACCCTTTTTTCCTTGAATGGAAAATCAAATAAACCTAAAAATATTAATGTCATATTTGAGAATGATAATTTCATTTGGAAATTAAGAATTGGTTCAAATCTATTGTTTGGTAAATCAAAAATTTTCAAATTTGAATTTGAATCAAATTCCACAATTGTTTTCAAAGTAGGTAAAGTTGAGGATTTGAGAGTAACTATCCAAACTTTGTCATTTTCAAATTATTCAATTATGAAAATTTTGCGAATAAACTACAAAGAAGCATATGGGTTGCAAACAAATCACCACAAAAGTGTAACAAATAACAAAATGTAAACATATGAGAAGAAGCTAAGAATGACATTCAACAAAAATTGGAAGAAAAACAGATATTAAACTGAAAACGTTCGTCAAAACCGTTACGATGCAAAGAACAAACAACAACGAACAATATAAAGTTTGATTTCTAGCCAAATGAATTGCACTTTGACTATCACAATGCACACTTACCTCACACACCTTATTGCACATTTCACCAACAAGACCTTTAAGCCACTTTGCCTCTTTGAATGATTCGGCCACGGCTATGTACTCCGCTTCGGTTGTAGAGAGAGCAACCACATCGTGCAGCGATGATTGCCAACTTATCGCTGAACCACCCAAAGTGAACACGAAACCACTTGTGGACTTTCTATTATCTAGATTACCACCATAATCCGAGTCACAAAACCCGGTTAGCTTGCTTGCATTCTTCCCATACATGAGACAAACATTAGAAGTATCTTTCAAATACCTCAATAACCACTTTAGCGCCTCCCAATGTCCCTTCCCCGGATTAGACATATATCTACTCACCAAACTCACCGCATGAGCAATGTCGGGTCTAGAACATACCATAGCATACATAACGCTACCAACGGCACTAGTGTACGGAATTCTTACCATTTGCTCTTCTTCCGCCTTTGTTTGTGGACACAAATTCTTGGATAATTTGAAATGAGAAGCAAGAGGAGTAGACACACCTTTAGCATCATCCATAGAGAAACGTTGCACAACTTTCTCAATGTATTTCCTTTGACTAAGGTATAGGATACCCTTAGCCCGATCTCTCAAAATCTCCATCCCAAGAATCTTCTTGGCTTCACCAAGATCTTTCATATCAAACTCACTTGAAAGCAACTCTTTCAAGTTCTCCACCTTAAACAAAGAACTACATGCTACTAGCATGTCATCAACATATAAGAGCAAATATAACAAAGAACCATCTTCAAACTTCTTAAAATAGACACAACTATCATAAGAACTTATAATAAAATCATGTGAAATCATAAAGGAATCAAACCTTTTGTACCATTGCCTTGGAGATTGCTTCAACCCATACAATGACCTCTTCAATCTACACACATGATTCTCCTTACCGGCTACCTCAAAACCTTCCGGTTGCTTCATAAAGATTTCTTCTTCAAGCTCACCATGAAGAAAAGCTGTTTTTACATCTAATTGATGTAACTCCAAATCCTCCATCGCCACCAAAGCAAGCAATGCCCTTATAGAAGAGTGTTTCACCATCGGTGAGAAAACCTCATGAAAATCAACACCCTCAACTTGAGAGTATCCCTTTGCAACTACCCTTGCTTTGTAGATGGGAGGAATGTCACTAGAAGGACCCTCCTTCCTCTTGAATATCCACTTGCACCCAACAATTCTCTTTTTCTTTGGTGCTTCAACGATATCCCAAGTTCCATTCTTTGCAAGAGACTCCATCTCTTGCTTCATAGCTATCAACCACTTGCTTGAGTCTTTTGAGGCCATAGCCTCTCTGTACGTACTCGGTTCATGTAACCCTTCGACTTCGCTAGCAATGTTGAGAGCATACGCCACATAATCACACTCTTCAATGTACTTCCTTGGAGCCACGATCTTCCTTCTTTGCCTAGTTGTGGACAAAGTAGGAGATCTTTGTTGAACATCATCATCATTTTTCTCATCTTCAATATTTGGAGGTACTTGTGCATCATTATTTACATCATTATCATTAGACTTTTCAATACTAGATACAAGCATGCTATTTTCATCAAAAACAACATCTCTAGAAACAATTATTTTCTTTGAATCATTACACCACACCCTATACCCCTTTACACCCACTCCATATCCCACAAAAATACATTTTCTAGCCCTAGGTTCTAACTTACCATCATTTACATGAATATAAGTTGGACAACCAAAGATTCTAAGACTAGAATAATTTACCGGAGTGTTGTACCATACTTCTTGTGGCGACTTGAACTTCAAGGCGGTATGAGTTGAACGGTTGATCAAATAACATGCCGTAGACACCGCTTCGGCCCAAAATTGCTTCCCCAAATTAGCTTGTTTTAGCATGCATCTAGCCTTTTCCAACAATGTTTTATTCATCCTCTCCGCAACACCATTTTGTTGAGGACGACCTGCACAAGTTCTATGTCTAACAATACCTTCATTAGAACAATATTTGAGAAATTTATTATCAACAAATTCAAGACCATTGTCGGTTCTTAAGGTCTTGATGCTCCTTCCGGTTTTCTTTTCAATCATCTTCTTCCATTCCAAGAAGACATCAAAAACTTCATTTTTATGTTTTACAAAATATCACCAAACTTTCCTAGAGAAATCATCAATAAAGGTCAACATGTAACTACAACCACTAAGGAAGGGCATACGTAAAGGCCCCCACAAATCGGAATGGACATAATCTAAAATTCCCTTAGTGTTGTGAACGGCGGGTTTGAAACTAACTCTCTTGTGTTTCCCATAAACACAATGTTCACAAAAATCAAGGTTCCCAAATTTCTTCCCATCAAATAAACCTTGTTTAGAGAGTTCAAACATACCTCTTTCGCCCATGTAACCAAGCCTCAAATGCCAAAGTTTGGTGTCATGATCGGACATTGTGCTTGTGGAGACATTTGCCGAGCCAAGAATGGTTGAACCTTGAAGAGCATACAAACTCCCATTCAACTTACCCTTCATCACAACTAGTGAGCCTTTAGCAACTTTCATAACTCCACCTTCACAAGTGATTCTACACCCGATCTTATCAAGAGTACCCAAAGACAAAAGATTCTTTTTCAACCCCGGGACATACCTTACATCGGTTAAGGTCCTCACAATCCCATCAAACATCTTCACTCTAATGCTCCCAATCCCAACAACCTTACAAGTGGTGTTGTTTCCCATGGTAACATTTCCCCCATCAACACTTTCAAAAGTATGGAAGAAAGTTTTGTTGGGAGTCATGTGGAATGTGCACTCCGAGTCAAGAATCCACTCTTCACTATCTTTGTACTCATGTGTGGCAACTAACACATCACCATCATCACTATCATTCACATAACTAGCATTTGCACTACAAGTTCCTTCCCTAGCCTCCTCTTCATTTTTCTTCTTTAACTTCCAAAAATCCTTCTTGATGTGGCCCTTAAGCTTGCAATAATTACAAGTTTTATTTTTATTTGGCCTACTAGACTTGGACCTCCCTTTACCCTTGTTTCCACTCCCACTAGTGGAACCTTTCTCTTTTGACCTCCCTCTCACAAACAACCCATCACTAGCATTGCTTTGTGACTTTTGTGATAATTGTGTATTAATAAGGTCCCTTTGTGTCAAAGCACTCTTCACATCATCACTACTCAAATTATCTCTACCATAGATTAGAGTTTCTCTAAAATTTTTATAAGAAGGGGGTAGAGAACATAGAAGATAAATTGCCAAGTCTTCATCATCAAGATTGACATCAATGTTTTGCAAATCCATAACAATGGAATAAAATTCATCTAAGTGAGGTTTCAAAGGTTTACCTTCCTCCAAGCGTAAATCGTAGAGTCTACTCTTCAAAAGTAGCCTATTGGTAACACTCTTGGCCATATAGAGTGATTCCAATTTCTCCCATATACTCTTGGTTGTTGTTTCTTTAACAACCTCTCTTAGAACTTTGTTGGATAGGCATAATTGAATTGTCGACAATGCCTTTGTATCTATCTCTTCCCATCTCGATGCGGACATACCTTCCGGCATCTTATCTACACCATCAATGGCCTTATGCACACCATTTTGAATCAAAATGGCTCTCATTTTGACTTGCCATAAGCCAAAGTTTACATTTCTATCAAACTTCTCTATATCAAGCTTCATTGTAGTCATGATTCTCAAATAACAACTTCTTAAACACCGTAAAACAACTTGGCTCTGATACCAATTGAAAATGTTCGTCAAAACCGTTACGATGCAAAGAACAAACAACAACGAACAATATAAAGTTTGACAATGTAACAAAAAGGACACAAAGATTTAAGGAGGTTCACCGATTGATGGCTACGTCCTCCGTGGTGTGTAGTTCCTTTATTATTATACCAAATGTGTATAAACCACTCTTACAAATGAAGAATTACAATTGAGTAAGAGATATAAAACAAAAGGCTATGTGTTTGGCTTAGGGGTTGTGTTTGATGTATTTGATGTGTGAGTATGAGAGCCTTATTTATAGTACTAGATACATGAAGATGAATGGCTCACTTAAATACATAGTTAATATTGAATAATGAATACTATGAAATAACTCTAGGAACTTGGAAGGCCAAAAATCAGCATCCCACGCATATCAGAGAGACCGCTCGACTGAACAGAGCGCTCGCTCGGGTCGAGCGGCTCGGTCGAGCGAGAAGCAGCAAAATCTGGAGCATTCTGTCTGACTGCTCGACTAACCAAAAAAGACTCGCTCGATCGAGTGGAGCTCGCTCGGTCGAGCGACCTTACTGATTCCTCTGTCAGAATTCTGATCGAGTATACAATAAATCAACCCTTTCATTTTCTTCATTAATCTTCATTAACACACATAATTCACCATGAATACTCCACACATAATTACACCCATTTAGTTACCACCATCCAAGAGTCACACTCATGAATTCAATCCCTTTAATGTGCACTCAAGTCACACACTAC
>NC_080047.1:36819673-36869673 GCF_026212465.1 Amaranthus tricolor
TAATGAAAATACTTCTATATATTAATTTATATTGTTAATGATACTTTTTGTTCTTGTATTTTATGAGACACAATTAATTAAGAACTAAGTCAACATTAGTCCAAGGATTATCCTTAAGCAAAGGTTTAAGTTGAATTAGAGGTATGTTCTTGCAATCAAGCTAAATCTTGCAGTAAGACCACTCTTTAAAATGCCTTAATAACATACACAATCAACAAGGGTTAGGAAGGCCCGGAATGATTTTCTGGGAGCATACACAATCAGTGCGTTAATGATGTAAGGTGTCTAACAAGTCCTTCCAAGTGCACAATCCCAATAATGTGGATTATTGCTTATCGCCTTTTTTTATCGTGGGCCTTTTCTATGAATTTAATGAATATAACCTTGTCTTATTCAATAAATGTTCTTTATCTTCTTCAAATTATCTTTTGAAGATCAATGGCATTTAATGGATCAGTTCTTATTCATGCACAAGTAATAAATTGCAATTCTTATGCTTTGAGTTAAGTTATACTTTTTTGTAGAGATTTTGTTATGGCCCATTATTGGGTTGTCAAGGAATGTCCCAAATACCCTCAGCAGATGTCTTTAGCAATTCCAAAAATACCACTTTGTTTCGATTAAAACAATTACTGGTGCGTCGCGTTTATTATTGGTCTCTTATCGGTGCATTTACTGCCCTAATTAGAATTACCCACCTTAGTGTGTGAAACGTGTCCCACTATCGAAAAAGTAACCCTTTGGTATTAGCATTTGAGTGACCTGTAGATATAATACACCGTCCTTTTTTCTCTCTTTGATTCCCTTTCTGTTAAAATATAGTTTCTTCTCTAAATCAGGTTACACTTTGTTGGTTTTGAAAGATTTATTAACAATTATTTTTAACCATGATTTAGGATTTCTGATCCTGACACATACACTTTATTACATAATTATTAATTATTTCTAAGATGATTAATGATCTAAAGTTGCATTAATTTGAATAAGTCAAAGTAAAAAAAACAAAGAGAGTATTTTCTTAATCAACCATTCAAATTATCTTCACAAAATATACTAATAATTTGAGATTTTTGTAGGTTTAAATAGGCTAAAAAGATTTTGACAAATTTTTATAATAAGCCTTGCAAACGTCCACGTTGCTATCACTGAATATTTGAGTTAGTTTTATTTGATATTCAAATGTTTTGTGAACTCTTAGTTTCAAAGTTTTAAACATGCAACTCCAACTTCGCTGGATTGCCACAAGTCAAACTTAAGAGATTTTCTAATTTGTAGAAATTTCAGATCGTAATCAAAATTTTGAAAATCTTCACGCGGTAATTCTTAGGTTTACCAAAGTGTTTCACCTTGACCTTTTTACACATAAAATTTTAGCAAAAGTTAATTTTAAAGCTTTAATACCGCTGTATGCCTATTTTTGTGACTCACCACTTCAAATGCCATCAGTTTCAACCTTTTTCCCTAAAATATAAACCCTAACTGTACCATCTTTCATCCAAATTATGTTTATTCTCCCAAATTCAAAGATGGAATAATTTTGTAAACCTCATGGTTAGCACATGAATTTTTTAAAAGTTTTGGATACCATGTGCAAAGCCCAAAACCTTAGGGTTACCACGTGGATTTTTCAATAATTTTTATTTAGATAATGTTAATATCTATTACTCCCTCCGTTCCTTATTGTTTGTCTACTTTACTTTTTGCATATATTGGCAAATTTAATAAAAACTGAAAGCTTATTTTGGGTGACTTTAATTAAAACTATATAAAGCCAGCACTTAAGGTTATAATTGGTAGATTATAAGTGATTACATTAAATTATAAGTTATCAATTTAAGATTAAAAGTGTACATCAGGTTAGTTAATAAAAATAATCTCATTATGAGAATTATTCTGATTTGAGAATTTGGTAATCACTAGTGTAATTACTTCGTTACACACTACATTATCACATGAACAAAAAGTGAAACGACACAAAATGACAAATGGAAACAACTTTAAAGAATAGAAAGAGTATATATTAAATACTAGACTGGATTTCCATAAATTTTGGATCATAAAAGAATTATTCTAAGACTAATTCTAAATGTAGAATAAGAAACATATTTTTCTTATTAAACAATATTATCTCCTAATAAAACAAAAATATAAAAGTCCACAATATAATTTACTAGCTGAGATGATTAGTATTGATAATTAGATTAAGTTGATACTTTAATTAACAAAGATTAGGCCGGCCAAGGATGTTAAAAAATATTTTAGCTGGCAATTAAACGTGATGAACATTATGTAGCAACTAATTGATTTATAACACAATTGATTTATTATTATGGAAAACCATTATAAATAGAAAAATTAATAGTGAATTAAAATTAATCACATTGCTAATTAATTAATTAAACATACAATAATCATAATTAAAAAATGGCATCAATGAAGAAAGTCATGTTTGGTGCTCTCTTGTTCTTCATTGCATTTGAGTTAATTAGTTGCACTCCTGTTGTAGATGTTCGTCCACAACCTGAATTGAGTATTTCAATTTTTACTCTTTTCTTTTCGCTTGTTGTCTATTCTTTCCGTTTCTTAAATAAAGTTTTTAGTATTCATTTTGGGTTGTTCTATTTGTTGTTCTTATCTTCTAAAGTTGTTCTTATTTGTCATATATTTATTATGCAAACACAAGGTCCTCATAGGCGTTGATCTTTTTTTTTTTTTTTTTTTTGTTGATTGTTGTTAAATTGGTTTATCCTACATCGATGATTTTAAGATGGTGTGCACGCTTTATAACTTATTAACCCTTCCTCCCATTTTCATATAAATTTGGAATAGTATTTTCCTGACGATAGAGTATCTGCACCTTATATTAAGTTAAGTTTAACATAACAATTTTAACAATTGGCAGTTTGAAACTATATAGGTTTGAGATGAATTCAATTTATACTTTCTCCTTATTCTAATTGATGAGAATATAGTTATAAGTTGAAAATGACTAATAATGCTAAATTTCCAAATGACAATATTAATTTCCTAATGGCATTAATGAAGCCAATGAAGGCCTAAGTCCACAAGCTGTATCCGATGAAAAGAGAAAATGCATAAGCGACTCACTATCAGTATGCCAATCTAAACTCCACAAAATCTTGTCAGATAAATTTGGTTTTTTATTTAAATTTTTAATTTTTACTGTATTTTTATGCTTTGTATTTCTTTACTAGCTTTAAATAAATAAAATTATGCATTTCTAAATATTTTTTTTCTTAAAATGTATATCTATACAAATTAATCTATGATATTTTTATCACATTATTAATAATAAATTTATAAGATATTAACGGTTAAATTTCAACTTGTTTGACCAAAAAAGTAAAATAATTACAATGACAAAAAAGAAAGTATTAATAATTGGCATTTGGCAACTTTTTTTAGTTTGATATCAACTGTACTATTTTATTCTTTCTTTATTAATGGTTATGGCTCCACACAATAAAACTGTTTTTATTTAAATATTTTTTTTAAAATTGTGGTATTCATATTTTTTTACTAAATTTATATATCATAATATTTTTTAATGCTTATAATTTCTACTTTTTCTAATTAACTTTATTATTAAATAAAAAAAAATACATGTACCTTCTAAAATATTTAATTTTTCTTAATTTTTATGAATATTGCTTATGAGAATGGAAAATATTATTAATGATAATTAAGTACTTCTAAAAAGATGTCTTGAAGAACAATGTCTACGTTTTAATCAAGAAGGTAAACTTTAGATATAAATAAAAATGGTTGGTAATACAAAACAAGAATGTTATTAGCTGATAAATCAAGTCATCTACTTTGTGATCACCAAAGAACTCTTAATCCTACATAATTAAATTGTATTCTTTATTATTTTTTTCATTTATTATTTTCTCCATTTAACTCAATCAACTCTCAATATAATTAAATTTTAATTTAATGAAAGCAAAGAGGGGCGCATTGATCGGAGTAATTTAAAAAAAAAGCGTAGAATTGCTTAACCAAAGGAAATGTATGTAGAATTCCATTCAAAGCAATTAATAATTCATCATACCTTATTGAAGATTGTTGCGAAGGCCAATTTTGCGACCGGATTCTAAAAAACAATGTTGAATTCGGTCAATGTTGTCTCCAAAATGACCGCAATAATTGTTGGTTGCCTGATGCTTAATTATCCATGGATTGATTTTTATCAGAAAGAAGACATGCCAAATCTTAATTTATTCACTTAAATATTATAATTAAGTATATTATAATGCTTAATTAACTTGTATTTGTATTCAATTTCCAATTGTTAGTTACATGTATGTAGACCACGCTGAATTTCTTTTGTATGATTGCCATTTGATGGTAAGGGTATGTTCCTAATTATTAAAAATTTGTTTTTATTTATTTAATTTCATAAAGTTTATTTGGATTATTAAAAATTAATTTATTTGCTAATGTCTTTATATACTTGTTGGTTAATTAGTTAATTAGTACTTATGTTGTCGTCGTCATCATCATACCCGGTGTATCCCACTTATAGAAAACTATGGTCAGGGTCTGAATAGGGAAGAAAGACGACAGCTCATACCCATAGAGGAGAGTGCGGTCAAAGAGTCCCTTGGCTCGAAAAGGGTCTTTTAAAAGAGAGAAACTACAATTACGTAGAAGCCTACAACTTATAACCAATTAGTCAAGATATAAAAGGGTGAAAACCACAAACAAGCATAAAAATAAGAACGAACTATCAGTAATAACTAAGGAGAAGTATTAGAAGATACCTGCATACGATGAAAATGATTGGAGAACAAAATTATAAAAACCCACAAAAAATCAATTCTCAACCTCCATGACCGTGGCTTGAAAGTTTGATATAATTACCAACAATTGCTAATAAATAAATGTAATTAACTAAATTAATCTATAAAAAAATTTTATTGAAAAAATTGAATTTAACGCAAGAAAAAATAAGAAAAAAAGCTAGGGTTTATAAGTGTAAAAAGGGAGAGAATGGAAAGAAGAAGCTAAAAATAAGAAAATTGCTACTGCCTTCTTATCGCCACCTAATGCTTGAACATTTTAATTTACTGAAATTGGGTCAGGAAGGTACATGTTATATAAAATTCGCGGTAAGGTGTATCACAAATGCAAGGTGTATCCGCTTGGGTCGGTCGATCGATCTCCAATGTAAATTTCACAAACATTTTGGAACACCACCCTCATAAGATCGATTGGTCGGTCTATATGGATCAATCGGACGATTTTCTTCTCTTTTGGCATGTCATTTTGAAAAAGCTCTATCTCCTATGTTATAACTCCATTTTCAACGTGTGACCAGTCGATTCGAAGCTAACAACCCAACTTTTATCTTCCAAAATCTGAGTGAGTTGACTTCCATCGGCACTTAAGTTGACTTTCCATAAATAATGCATCTTGCTTTGCTCGGTTTGGATTTTTCTCCACCTCTTAGCCTCATTTTTTCCTCAGCTTTGATCCATGTCACCTCCAAACTAGCATGCTTTAAAACTCCAAAATAGATGATCATTCTGCCAAAACGAACAACAAACATGCCACCTTACGAAAGAGCGTTACACCAACCAAACGCAATAGAAATGCACGGAAACCAAGGAATAGTCAATAAATATCATGCCCAAATAAAAGGTAAAAATGAGGTTTATCATGATTCTAGGCTATTCCAGATGGTTCCTTGACGATAGATAAGGTTATTCCTAACAGTTCAACTTTGGGTAGATCGGACAATCGGTTCAACGCTTTTTATAAATATAAAAAATCATATACACTATAAAAAAGATTGCATATTTTCACACTTAAAAATGTCAATTTCCACGCTTATATGTGAGGCTAAAGTAACTTTTCATGTTTAAATAACCTTTTTTATTGAGTGAAACGTTATTGCGCGTGGCTAAACCAGAAGTGTAGATGAGTATGCTACCATGAGTATGCTATAGTACTAAGAATAGGGTGTTAGCAATTTTCTTTATAATCACTTATAAACAATCTTTTGCATTATTATTACAACTATAACACATAGTACGGTAAAAAAACAGAATTATATTCATAAATTTAGAAAAAGTTTTGTTCAGTCAACCTTTGTCAAATGTTCATAGTTATATATCAATTATCTTTGGTTATATTCCTAAATATATGAATTTAGAACAATAGTTGCTTTTTTTACCTTTTCCCAAATAGTAGATATTGTTATCTTCTTCAACTTCATTGTTTTCCACCATTGATGAAGCTTAATTTAAAAAAATCAGATGTTTGTTGTCTTTATCAATATCACTATTTTCCACCATTGTTGTCTTCTTCAAAAACAATAGACATTAATGTCTTCTTTAACATTACTATTTTCCACCATTGTTGTATTTTTCAACATCACATACCTTTCATGTCATCATTGTTGTCTTGTATCTAAGATTCATTCGAGAATGTATATTGCATGGGAAAGAGGAAGAAAGACAATTAAGAATAAAACTTTTTACATTCCCTTTCACACGCGCTTGTGAAATGTAAAGCATCAGTTTTATTATTTAAATAAACCTAAAATACATTGGACTGGACTCTTGAAAGCCGTCTTTCCTAAAGACGATCTCTCAAGAGAGTGCTTGCTTCCCCTATTGTAAACTAATGTCTCTCTTTTAACTCCCATCATAAATGATTGTGTTTTTACTAATTTAAATTTGTCAACAATTGATATTATGTGTCGTTTTTAATATGAAGAGTCGGTATATACAATTACATTTATCAAAAGCTTGTTAAAAGTAATTCTTAAATTTAAAACTTTAACATCACTTGCTTTTTGTTTCTGGATCCATCACTGATATTTTGCAATATTTTTATTTTGGGTAATAATTTTACCATTACTTTAATTTTTATCCACAAATTTTCTTTTACTTTTGATTGTATCCATACAATTTAATAGTCCAAACAATTTTTAATATATGTGCTACTATTCTGTGTTATAAATTCATTGGGATTGAACGAGCATAAGTTTAATGGAAATTTATTTTTATTATGTTGTATAAATATTTCTATCTATTGAATATTTTATTCCAACACATTAATTTAACTACATATATTCAAAATTTATCACTAAAAATTTAATCATTTACCCATTTCAAGCCCCTATTGGATTTGTAATTTTTAAACTCATTCTTGCAAAAATGTTTTTTTACTAATGCTTTAATGTGATACGGAATTTAGATGGTATAAAAGTAAAACCTTCTCTAAATCTTAATATTGAAATCTGAATAATAAATTATTTATGTATTTGATACAATAAATAAAATAATACTAGAGACAATAATGATCATGCATGCATGCATGTCCTTAGAAACTTAGTCAATGGCACTAACTGCCATATAATGATACAATTTTCATCATCTAGTTAGTAGATTCAAACTCACAATTCAACCTAAAAGAACATATAACTTATATTGTGAGACTTCAATCTTAAAGCTTAATATTTGTGGTTGAAATGATTATTTAATATAATATTAAAATCAATGTATATAATTACAAATTTGTATCTCGATTAATCACACTACAAATAATTATCGAATTGGCGACAACGCATTTCGTCGCCAATTGATAGCTAAACAGTCAAAAAGTAGGCGGGGCGACAGGCTGGCGACGGAATCCGAGTTGATCGCCTTTTCGTTCGTCGCTAATCTCAAAATGGACGCCATTTCCTCGCCTTTTTTTCAGAAACAAATGGCAACCAGTTAGCGATGAAAGCGCCATCGCAAAACAGTAAACTGACTTGGCGACTATAATATCTCCTTGCCAACACTCTCGCCAAAACTTGCCACCACTTGGCGGCTAGTCTCCCGTCGCCACCCTGGCGACCACCTTTCTCATAGCCGTTTGGTCGCCTGCTTTGCAACCACCGTTGCGTCGCCACTCTGTCGCCTTTGCTATTAATTAATATATATATTTTATATTTTTTGTAATATTAAGATAAATATATATACGAATAAAACAAGTAAATAAAAATAAAGAGCTGGAAATATATATAAAATTAAAGTTTATTTACAAATTCACAAAAAGTACATATATTTAATCATTTATTTGGAGGAGATGGAGGAGGGGGTTGATACAAATTGAGATGGGATTGAATGAATTTCAAAAAGAGTTCTCGTTCTCTTTGAATTTGTTCAGTCAGCCTTTGGTGAGTCTCATAGGCAGTCTGAGCATTTGCCATTCGTACCGCTTCCCATAATTGATTATTGAACTCTATTTGCCGTGCTTCTAAATCCGCAAACCTTTGTTGCATAATGGCGTCATAATCAGGTTGTGCAGGCTGAGAAGACGGAATATCCGTTGGCTCAGGAGGATAAATAATTTGAGAGGCAGATCCAACCCCAAATACCTCTTTGCTTTTTTTGTTTTTTTTGTTCGACCCGCTTTCTACATTTTTTAAGCATCCAACCAAATTTGACTTGGGTCGCGGGTTGAATGCTCCTCCATCAAAGAACGATATTCATCCTTCAATAAAACAAAGAAACAATTATCGATAAATAAAGTATTAATTGATACTTTAAAAAAAAAAATAAACAAGTTTAATAGATTAATACGTTAACTTTTTGTGACTTGCTATTAGTCCATTGGGAACAATCCCCTGTTTCAGTGTCAAAGACCCCATGTGTTCGTGTAAATATTTCATACGCCGTAGGTCTTTGACCTTTCGATTGTTCCTGAAATATTAAAAAAAAATAAATAAATATAATAATTTAAAATTAAACAAAAGATAATAAAAAATTCAATATAATACTACTTAATTAATTAAATACTCACCAAATCCCGCATTGTTCTGGCGTGCGGGATTGAGCCACCTATATGGGTGGCTTCAGCTTTGTCCCTTCCTCCACGTCGATTAGAGGAATTCTTAGCTGAAAGGGCTTTATTATCTGGGCGTTCCCAATCAGCCTTCCATCGCGCCCAGGTCTCATTATCGATGGAAGGAGGTTTGAAATCAGGCTTGCTTTTCAACGTCTTGCGCCATTTGAAAAGCATATCCGCATAACGCTTTGCGGCTTTTTCCTCCCATGACCTTCGAACGAAATGTTCGAGGTGAGGGTCTCATTTGTATTGTTTCTAAATACATAAATGTTTCATCAAATTAGATACTTAAAATATAAGCTATATATAGAAAAAGTCTATAAATAAACAACTAAATAATAATTTTACTTTAAATTCATTGAATTAAAAATCTTTGGTGGCTTTACACCCTTCCAACTACTACCTTCGACATCTTGTCTATAATTAAAGGTAGCCCTTATTTTTGATGCAATCGTATTCCCTGATATCGGATTAAATCTTACAATAATTAACACAATTAGTTTACAATGAAATTTTAATATTGAAAAAATATTAATAATAATAATAAGATTATAAATATATTTACTTGTTTATGATTGGTAGCCATGGAAGATTAGGACGAGGATCGTCTCCATCGTCCTCTTCCATATTATGTATGGAATCACTTGTAGTATTTTCACTACTCCCTTGAACTCGATTAGTGTTGTCTTCATCACTATTGTTGTCGTTGCTAGTCGACAAATTATTCAAGAAAATGTCGCTAGCCCAATCGTTAGGGTCGCTGCTCATTTTGCCTATAATATCTATTTCAAACCCTAATATTATTTTCAACTAAAATCAATCTCATCTATACCATAACATATCCTAATTGACATATTCTACAACTAATATTTAATTAAATGAACATTTCTACCTACATAATGAATTTTATCATCCCAAATTAAACATTACTATGTATAGTATTAAAGTAATTCAAAAATTACATTTAAAATTAAAAAAAAAACATTCAAACATAATTTTATCATCTCAAGTTATACCTTAATTCGAAACTAGATAATAACATCAGATAAAAATTAATTACTCTATAATTCCAAAAATACATTTTAAATTAAAATAAGTCTGGAAAAATATAACATAAAACATGCTCAAAGTATTCCATAAATCGAAAATATAAATTACTCCGTAATTCGAAAAATGCATAAAAATAACATTAAATATGCTCAAGTTATTCCTTAATTCGAAAATATTTAAAAAATTCATACAAAAAATGACAAAACAAAATAATATACTTAACATTAAAAACTAAACTACTCCATATTTCGAAAATTACATTGAAAACATGCTCAAAATATACCATAATTCGAAATATAAAAAAAAACATACATAATTGAACATAAACATCATGAAATAACATGAAAAAACATGTTGAAGATGACAATGTACTCCACAGCTCGAAATCAAACATAAAAAAAAAATTCAAACATAATTTATCATCATAATTATCAAGAACATTGAAGAAATTCAAAAACATAAACAATAAACACTAACCTTTTAATAAGAAGATGAGTTGAAGATGAGTAGTAACCACGAAATGATGAGGATGAGATGAAGAGAGAAGAAAATTAATAGAGAATGAGATTTAATGGAGGAGAAAATTTAGAGCTGAAATAAAAAGAAAACGAAGAAGTATAGAAAATAAAGATAAATGAGAACTTAGGGCAAAATATTATGGAATTTTCATCGGGAACTGGCAACTAGATACCTCGTCGCTGGTTGGTCGCCATTTGCACTGACATGACACAACTTTGGCTTTTTCAGTTTGGCGACCATAGTTGTGGTCGCTGGTTGGTCGCCAACTGCACTGACATGACAAAACAGTTTGACTTTCTCAGCTTGGCAACTAGATCCCTCGTCGCTGGTTCGTCGCCCAAACCTCGGTAATGAAAACCTTTGCGTGCTGCAATGGGGAAAAAATCGGCTGTACTACTATCAATTATTATTATTATTACCTTTATTATTATTATATATTATTATTATTATTATTATTATTATTATTATTATTATTATTATTATTATTATTATTATTATTATTATTATTATTATTGTTGTTGTTGTTGTTAATATTATTATTATTATTATTATTATTATTATTATTATTATTATTATTATTATTATTATTATTATTATTATTATTATTATTATTATTATTATTATCATCATTATTATTGTTAAAATCATTATTATTATTGTTGATATATATATATTATTATTATTATTGTTGTTATTATTATAATTACTATAAAATATTAATAATTCGGAGGAATATAATAAAATTTTATTAAATGTTACAAAATATTAAATAATTACATATAAATAATTAAATTACTATTCATCACTAAAATAGTCGTCGTTCTCAACATCTTCATCTTCGGATTCTTCGTTTTCTGACAGTACAAGATCCACATCTTCTTCAGTATCTTCATCATTATCATGCACCTGTTGAACAATTTCGCCAGATGGATCAAGAAGCGGTGTTTAGGAAACATCTTCTTCAATTTCAATACGGTCCCTATTTTCTTCTTGGAAAGCAGCATCTTTGGATTCCTGGTCTATTTCTTTGTCAAATTTATTTTGTTTGACTTTGCAAACCGCTCTCCAATCTTTTAAATTTTGTCTTGTACTTAGATATGGAAGATAATATACTTGACATGCTTGACTTGCCAACACAAATGGATCATATAAACGATAAGAGCGACCCTAATGTATGTCTACTAACTTATATCTTTTATGAATTTTTGTTCCGTGGCTATTTCCAGTAGTAGTTGGGTCATACCAATGACATTTGAACAACGTTACTCTTTTGATAGGTATCCCCGGGTATTCAACCTCTACAATTTCAAGCAATTGCCCGTAAAAATCTTCTTCGTAACGACTGTTGTCAGCAGCTTTGATGCACACTAAATGAAAATAATTCTATGAATTTAATTAACGTAATGCTGACATACATAATAATTAACGTAAAAAATGAACAACATATTGTTGTTCTGAACGCATTTGTAAAATTCTCTTGCACAAACGCTTCAATCCTCTGACTTGACCAATTCGTTTGATGTCTTTGAATTGAACTTTTAAACTCAGATACAAATACATCGACCTCTGGACAGTTCATTAGCACGTATCTATGTGCAATCTCGTAATCTCTTTCATCCAAAATATATGTTTTTCCTTTTCCATGAAATCTTATTGAATGACTGAAGATTGTGAACACACCTGTTACAATATTGTTGTAACTTCCATCATCATTCCTAGGAAGGTCTGTGACCCTGCATCGCACATGTGGCTGAAAATAATGGAAAACAAAATGTGATGCTTCCTCGGTTAAATATGCGTTGCATATCGACGCTTCAACATGAGCTTTATTTTTCACATTCAGCTTCAAATGTCTAAGGTACCTGTATGGAAAAATTAGTGCACCGGTAGAATAATGAAAAAATTAATTACATATGATTTATATACCTCTCAAATGGATACATCCATCTGTATTGGACCGGTCCTGCAATCCTAGCCTCATATGCCAAATGGATAGGAAGGTGTTCCATGCTATCAAAGAATGTGGGCGGAAATATAGTCTCTAGTTTGCAGATGCTAAGCGGAATATCTGCTTCCATCTTCATCAAATCCTCCACACATAGCTTTGTGGTTGTCAAACTTCTAAATATAAGCTCAACTCAGTAAGAGCTTTCCAAACCTTCACCGGTAGCAATTCTCTGAATGCAATAGGAATTAAGCGTTGCATGAAAACATGACAGTCGTGACTTTTCATGCTGAACAATTGATGCTTGGTCATGTCAATATTCCTTCCCATATTGGACACATAACCATCGGAAAATCTAATGCTCTTCAACCATTGAAGCAAAGCACATATTTGTTGTTCATTTAATGTATAGGAAGCTTTAGAAATAGACGTACCTGTATATAATCATAATAAGATGTTATATGAATTATTATTAATTATTAATTCTATAAAGGTTTGAGAGTACACGGACCTATAGGATGCAATTCTGAACGTATACCAAGTTCACGCAGATCGTGTCTACCCTTGATGTGATCCTTTGTTTTACTTGGCACACACAACAAAGTGTTGAAAATGTTATCAAAAACATTCTTCTCTATGTGCATAACATCCAAATTATATCGAATCATGTTAGTTTTCCAATATGGCAAATCCCAGAATTTGCTCCTCTTCTTCCATCCAGCAGAGTACTTACTAACCTCGTTATTATGTTCCGGTGCATCTTCTTCATAGACTCTCAAAAAATCAAACTGGTCTAATTCATCAAGCAATTCATGTCCAGTCCGAATAACAGGCGGATCTCTTTTCTCAACAACGCCTGATCTGAAATTTGTTCTATTTCTTCTATAGGGATGACTTCTATCTAAAAACCTTCTATGACAATCAAACCAACACATCTTCTTGCTATGCGTAAGGTAGAAGGCTTGTGAATCATCCATGCAGTAAGGGCAAGCATATCGGCCCGCAGTACTCCACCCGGATAACATCGAATAAGCTGGAAAGTCATTGATCGTCCACATTAAAGCTGCTCGCAGTTGGAAATTCTCCTTTCTTGACACATCAAATGTACAAATACCCTCCTCCCACAACATATTCAGCTCTTGTATTAGTGGTTGAAGATATAAGTCAATGTTGTGCTTCGGATTACTCGGCCCAGGGACAATCACGGTCAAGAACATATACGGCTTCTTCATGCACATCCATGGCGGAAGATTGTATGGTGTGACAATGACAGGCCACGATGAATACTGTTGACCCGAACTTCCAAAAGGGTTAAAACCATCTGTACACAGACCAAGCCGCACGTTTCGAGTCTCCAATGCAAAGTCTGGATGCATGTCGTTAAATGTCAACCACGCTTCAGCATTAGACCGATGTATCATCTCTCCATCCTTAGTGCGGTGCTCTGCATGCCACCTCATATGCCTAGCTGTTGCCTCTGAAGCATACAATCTTTGTAATTTGGGGCCCAGGGGGAAATAATGAAATTGTTTCCGCAAAACCTTATCACCCTTACTATTTCTTCTCCATCTAGAAGTTTCACAAATATAACAGCAAGTTGCATTCGCATTATTCTCCCAATATATCAAACATCCGTTAGGACAACAATCTATCTTCTCAACGGGTAATCCAAGGGCAGCTATTTGTTTTTTCGTTTCGTAGATTTTGTTTACCATCGTATTCTCTTCTGGTAACACTTCGTTCACAATACCACAAATATCGTCGTAACACCTCTTAGTGAGACGATGGTCTGTCTTCAGGTGTGTAAGTCGACCAATAATAGACATCTTGGTGTGATTTTTACAAACTTCATATAAAGGACTATTTACAGAATTTAACATTTCAAAGAACTGTCGACACTGAGGGTTTGGATATTCGTCAATGTGTACTAGTGGTTCGTTATCTACTGACACTACATCATACTGTGAGGGAAGAAACTAATGGTAATTGTCTGGAAACACACTAGCTACTGCATCATGCACCATCTGTGAGTATGGATTTGGATTGTTTGACGATTGCTCTCCCACTTCCGCTACAACATCAGATGTTGTTCCTATCTCTGTGTTTTAGTGATATTCCCACTCATAGTAATTTTCAACAAACCCCTTCTCATTAGATGTTCTCTTATTTCATCTGGTTCCTTATAACAACAATTTTTACACTTTTTACAAGGACATCTAATCTCAGAACTCATGCTTTGTGTACGAGCAAAATCTAAAACCTCTTCCAACCCTCTCATAAATCTTAAACTAAAATTTCCAGTTTCTCGTCGGTTGTACATCCAACTTCTTTCTTGCCTAGAATTCATTTTTAACACCTAAATATAATATAATAATATAATTATTCAACTGATTAGTACAGTAAGTTAATGACAATAAAAATACATAAAATAATTCATGAAAATAACAATATATGATAAATATAATTATTCTATTAACATTTATCAAGGAAAATTAATGACAATAAACATAAAATATAAAACAATAAAAAAATATTAAAAAACTCAAGTAAATAACAAACGAAATAAAATATGTACTAATTAAATAATAAAAATTAATAAAATGAATGACAATAATAATTAAATATAAACAATAACAATAAATAAAACAACTCATGTAAAGATAAAAAACAAGCTAGATAATAGAATAAGAAAATCACTAACTTCTTCTAATTCTTTAGTTACCGAAATATACAATACACAACAATTCTGCGTGTTATTTATAGAAAATATGGCGACAATACGGCGATGACAAGCCCATCACCATTTTCTCAAATTTAAATTGAAAAAGTGGTGGCGACCAAATGGCTTCCAACCAACCATCGCCTATATTTATTAAAATAAAAAAAAATATTACGGTCTACTTGGCGAAGAAATGGCGTCCATACACTTAATGTCGCCAAAAAAAAAAAAAAAAAAAAAATTGGGACTATAGGGCGACCACTCTTCCCGTCGCCACTTATTAAAATAAAAATAAAAAAATACCATCTTCAGAGGCGACCAAATGGCGACCACTTAGCCCGTCGCCAAATATATAAAAAAATAAAAAAAATAAGTTCTTGTGGCGACGGATTGGCGACCACATGTCCCGTCGCCAATTTGCTTTTCCATTTGGCGACGTGTCTAGCCCTCGCCATTCCGTCGCCACTCGCGACCAACCCACCCCTTCGCTATTTTTCCATCGCTATTTCGATAGTTATTTGTAGTGTCAGTAATTCTCAACATTTAAAATGAAATATTAAACACCAAATATGATAAAAATATGAGTTGTATCCAGACTTTTAATCCAAAAGTTTCTCGTTGTACGAATAGACGTGATAGCATATATATGAACTAACCTAGAATTTTAACAATACGCTTGTGGTATGCTTGGTCAGTGGTACTAAATGGAAGTGATGAGAATGATGATTTATAGTGTAACATTTCATTAAAATTTTCATGTCATTCCCACGGTGATCGAACTTTGATCATAAGAAGGTTAATATGTGTACAAATTTCGATTACCACCTAATACCATCTCCCACAACGGTAATATATTTGAATGAATTTTATGAAGAAAATGAGATGGTTAAAGTTGGACAAACATGGGCATCAAGGTAACCAAGAGATTTTTCAACTAAAATTACTCTAATTTTCATTCCCAAAACCATCATTTAATACCACCTACCACATGGACCGTTAAGATTATAAATTATAATTTAAAAATATGTTATATACTCTATCATTGTCTTTCAATAGGATTTGATAGTAAGTTTTTATGGTAATAGAATTAAGTTGTAATAAATTTATATGAATACCATGCTAATTAACATACTACTCCTATGATTGATGATTGATGATTGATAATTGATGCTTAACTGTTTTCCTTTTTCCCCATAAACTTAAATGTGTGAATTTTGGTGGTAGAATATGATGGCTTACTAGTCACTATATTTGCCATCTCCATTGTAGGTTACCTTATAAGTATAAAGGATCAATAACGCGGCCAAATAATTCATCCAACAAATTCCTTTTTTTGGTTAGTTGATGAATCTTGAAATAAATTTACAACCATATAATGACATAATGGTCTAGATGCATATAAATTCTCCAAAAGATGGGCCAAGAATTTGACATTTGTGTCCAATATTTTTCACAATTCTTTTCCTAAGAGCTCACTCTCAGAAATAAGATGATGAATTTGATTCTTACATTATTTTAAACTTTTTATCATTTCTGTCAAATCTGTTGTCGGATAAAAGTGTTTATTGAGCAAGAAAGACCATAAGTGTGTTTGATTGGTTTTTTTTTTATTGGGTTTTTCAGCACGCAAGTCTTCTATAAGACCGTCTTGATCATCATGAAACGGACCCATATAATTAACCAATTCTTCTAATTAATCACACTATAATTACTTTAAGTTATAAGTGATTAATTTAAGATTTCACTTTAAAGTTATAATTGGCTCATTTGAAGATTATAAGTAATCATTTTAAAATTATAAGTAATCACTATGAGACTATAAATATATATTAATTGGGTTAGCCTAATGGAGATGATTTCACCATGATATTGTATTATTTGAGAATTTGTCTTGAATTTTTGGTTGACTTCTTACCTTTATAACTCTTTAGTTAGGTCAAATACTCAAAAAAGTATTTAACAAATAAAATTCAAACCGTCCAAAGCTAACTCTTGAATGTTTTCTTTTTTTGCTTGTTACATTCCTCATCATAAAATAAAAACCGTGCGGAAAAACGGTTATTAAAGTAGGACCGGACTGGGTCCGTATGTTGAGAGTTTCCAGATTGCAGAAATCGCAGGACCCAACCGGGTTTAGGCAAGACCTGACCGGGTCCGTAAGCTGAAAGGAAATCTGATGATTTGGTTTGTTGAGTGGTGATAGCCGAATGAATTTGGTGATATACAAAATATAATCATGATTGGAAAGTACATGTTAATGGGAATTAATTACTGATAGGAATTAATAATTGCATCCAATTCTCAGTATAAAAGAAGTTGGATTAAGCTTCTTCTCTATTGGATTGTTAACTCAATTGATTGAGTTGAATATGAATCCTGATCTTGCAATGAAAAATCTAATAACTTTCAGCCCTAATAATGTTATTATGAATATAAAGAATAATAGTTGAACTTTAATAAAGTTTTAATGTATATTAAAAATGCAATAATACCCCAAGACGGTTATTTCACTTCGTTAGCTTGTGATGCAAGAAGATTTCAAAGGACGATCCAAATATTAACTTGGACGTTTTTTTTTTTTTTTAATATAAATCCAACCAGCAAAAGATATAGCAAATACTCCCAAACATTACTCCATTACAGTTCCTGACTTATACCCACCGAAAAAAAAATGATGAGATAGTTATACCACATATAAGTAAAACCCAATATATTAAGAATAATAATGGTGAAGTATTGAATTTCCACGCATAAATAATAAATAATTCTTTTAATAGGTGTCAATATCATACTTGATCACTTTCCATATCGACCCATGAATACAACAAATACGGAACACCCGATATACGTTGATGAATAAAAGTAAGAATAACCATATGATCATCATCAGATTAATATAATATATTCTTCACTTGGCAATACTAATCAAAGATTTGCATCCTTTATGTAGCATTTCATTAGAAGGCGAGGATGATGATTTTTCTCCATGCATCGAGTCACCTCAGATTGAACCACCGTCGGATCATATTCGGATTCAGCCAATACATTGAATTGGGCAATATTTGGAGTAATTTTTTCAGATTGAAATCACGTAGCTGAAGCTAGTTCGGAAACGTTCTACAGGTCATCTTATCCTTTAGATAGTGCATCAAACCGAACTTCAACAATGAGACTGAATTTTTTGGTCAGTTGAAGTTGGTTTGGAAACTTTCTATGGATCTAATAACCCTTTAGAAGGTGCATCAAACCAAATTTGGGTCCGAATTTATGATAATACGTCATGACAATTACTCAACCGGGTCTTCGATGATTCGGATGTAGCATAACTCAGCTACTTTCAATACTTAGACAATTTTGCGAAATTATTGGAGGCCCTTGGGGGGGGTCCGAGTTTTTAATATTTCGGACAAATTGATGATACGGCAAAAGACAAAACTTGTATAATAACCTTAGACAAGAGAATCCGGCTATTCGATGGTACAAAATGACTCATCGCATCCGAATCGCTTATGATATATAGCTTATTAATTAGACGGTCACATAGCTGGAGTTGACAAAAAATGGTGAAATTAAAGAGCTGGATATAATATATCACATAATTAGACGGTCACACACGAGTGGGAACCTTCTTTTCCTCATAGCAAAATGATCTTCAAATCAAATCTTTATCATTAACAAATAATTTCCGAATCCCCAAAAATAATGGGTGCCGAGAAAAATTCAAGAAATATTCACATACGGCACAGTAAAGATAAGATGATGGTCCTTTAGACCGAAACCACTTAGTTTAAGCTAGTTTGGAAACGTTCTATGGGTCATCTAATCCTTTAGAATGTGCATCAAACCGAACTTCAACATTAGGACTGAAATTTTTAGTCGATTGAAGTTGGTTTGGAAACGTTCTACGGATCTAATAACCCTTTAGAAGGTGCATCAAACTGAACTAACCATTGAAACGGTATACATTGATGAATAAGAGCAATAAGATCCAACTTTATATCCTTGAATAATGACAAACACTTGAAATGATTTGGCCCAAATATTCTCGATCAAGTTTTTCTCCCAAAAGTGAAGAGTTAATAGTATCTGGAGATAGAGAAAAAAAAATGTTTTCTTTTTTTGCTTGTTACATTCCTCATCATAAAATAAAAACCGTGCGGAAAAACGGTTATTAAAGTAGGACCGGACCGGGTCCGTATGTTGAGAGTTTCCAGAGAAATCGCAGGACCCGACCGGGTTTAGGCAAGACTTGACCGGGTCCGTAAGCTGAAAGGAAATCTGATGATTTGGTTTGTTGAGTGGTGATAGCCGAATGAATTTGGTGATATACAAAATATAATCATGATTGGAAAGTACATGTTAATGGGAATTAATTACTGATAGGAATTAATAATTGCATCCAATTCTCAGTATAAAAGAAGTTGGATTAAGCTTCTTCTCTATTGGATTGTTAACTCAATTGATTGAGTTGAATATGAATCCTGATCTTGCAATGAAAAATCTAATAACTTTCAGCCCTAATAATGTTATTATGAATATAAAGAATAATAGCTGAACTTTAATAAAGTTTTAATAATGCAATAATACCCCAAGACGGTTATTTCACTTCGTTAGCTTGTGATGCAAGAAGATTTCAAAGGACGATCCAAATATTAACTTGGACGTTTTTTTTTTTTTTTTATATAAATCCAACCAGCAAAAGATATAGCAAATACTCCCAAACATTACTCCATTACAGTTCCTGACTTATACCCACCGAAAAAAAATGATGAGATAGTTATACGCCATAAAATTGGGTATCTGCGGAGTTGTTCGGAAAAGGCGGCAGTGAGGTTTCGTGCTAGCATGTCCAGATCACGGCGAGTCACGGCTTGATTGTTAGCGTGACCCGCTGAAGTGTCTGTATCTGTGCTATGCACGGTAGCGGTTTGTGTTGGATTTCTTTTGGAAGCCATGACTTTTCGTTCAGTCCCCACAGACGGCGCCAAACTGTTTCGGTCATGAAACGAGAAAGTGCAAAAGTCACTTAAAATAACTGGAGATAGGTGTAATCGGGTACAACCATCAATATGCTGAAAATGTATATGATCCTTCCGCTGATGAGACCTCAAATCCTGCAATACAACGTTAGCCTTGTCCGGGGGGTTATTTCCCGGAAAACCCCTCCGACGCTCAAGTCAGATCGAGAGACAGAAAGTAATGAATATATGATAATAAATGAATACAAGATTAACGGATTGTAGGATGAGTTCAGATCAATTGAAGGAATATTTGGTTCAGTATAGATTGTACGTAGGAGGGTGAATATTTATTGTGGTGTAACGATAGCAATATAAAAACTTAGTCCGGTGCAAATGATATACGCGACATGTATTTATAATGGTAGAATGGAGGTTGGATGGTGAATTAATGTGGGAATCATGGGTATGATGGGTGAGTGGTAGGTTATGATGAGTAGTGGGTAGTTATTTTAAGAAGTTATTGAACCGAGCTGGGTGGTTAGGGTTTGACTAAATAAATTACGGGTTTATTTATTTGACCCCATAACAAGAAGAATATAAGAAGAGTACAAATAATGATTTGAGGTTAGAATTGAATTGTATTTAAAATGAAACAGGTGGTATCAGATGAAGCAAGAGCAATGTATAATGGAGGAACAGCAGGATTAACATATTGGAGTCCAAATGTGAATATATTTAGAGACCCAAGATGGGGAAGAGGCCAAGAAACTCCTGGTGAGGACCCTTTTTTAGCTGCCAAATATGCTTCTAGTTATGTTCAAGGTCTTCAAGGTCATTACAATAAGAACAGGTTAAAGGTTGCTGCTTGTTGCAAGCATTATACTGCTTATGATCTTGATAATTGGAATGGCATTGATCGTTACCACTTTAATGCTCGAGTAAGTCCTTTTTATGTATCCACTTAATACTCTTCTTTTTTTATTTTATTACTTTGATTTTTCTTTTTCTTTTTCTTTTCTATTTTTGATTGTTTTTTAATATATAGGCCCTCCGTTCTCTAATAAAGTTCCTACAACAAATATTTACGGGAATTAAGAAAAATAAAATATTTTAGATAGTGGATAAATTATTTAATTGAACAATAAATTTGATTGGAGAAAAGTATGGACTATAAGCATTAAAAAACATTAAAATAAAGTTAGTGGAAAACATGTAGGGCCATAACTAATAAAAAAATATTTTTATATAATTAGTGGGAAACATGTGGGGACCATAAAAAATATAAAAATGTTAAAATGAAGTTCGTTGAAGATATGTAGGGTGCATAAGCATTATAAGAATATTAAAGTGAGGATGAATAAGGTTATTTTGTTCAAAATTTGTGATATAAATAAAAAGATTCCTTATGGGAACAACAAATTGAACACCCCAAATGACAAATGGAAACTTCTTTAAGGAACGAAGGGAGCATATTTTATCATCTAGTGAGTGCAGCACAAGTCCTCTTCATACTTGGCGTTGAATATTCCACTATGAATGAGGGGTGGTTGAGATTCAAACCCGTAACCTCTTGTCACGCTGCCTTCTAATACTATGTTAAGAAACCAATTCAACCAAAAACTTAAACTGATAATTAACGCCTTATAATATTTTATACACTCTTAACATTTAACTACTAAGTTACAAAATTTAAATCTTATCCCTCCTAATATGAAGTACTTGTGAATTATATGATGATGTGGCCAATTATGATGTGCAATACTACTCGTAGTCAATGACATAGTCAAAATAGAACAGCCATTCAGCCCCATTCATCATTGGTAGACGACTTATTAAATTTGATAAAGTTGCGTAACATGCTTTTTAAGTTTCAAATTAGTGGGAACGTTTGCTTTTTTATGCAGTTCAATGTATAAATTTAATTTTTAAAATCTGTAATAATGTATAATAAAAAATTATAAAAATTTAATATTAATAATCTTTACATTAAGACGAATCAAATACAATCTCACTTGATTATATTTTAACTTATAAATTAAAAATTAATAACAAATTAAAAATAATAAATGAATATTACAAGTAATTTAGAACGGAGGAAAATTCTACATACTATTACTTGAAACATACTTCAACTTCCCAAGAAATGGATTAGAAAATTGCTAACCTTATCTACAATTCTTCCACGCAACAATATTCAAACCTTCTACTCCTAGTCTCACTCATTTTATATAACTTGAAAAAGCTGAATCGATTTATGTGATAATTGATATTAAATGGTGAAAATAGTAATAAATAGTTAGTGTAATTTTAATAGAAATATCTCTTAATATATTTGATAGTCATGCTTATTTTTGTACAACGTATAATCTCATTTTCTTTACAAAATTCTTCCAATGTATTACCGTTTGAAAATGTGATACTAGGTTGTAATAAAAAACTTGAACAAAAAAACTTGTAGGAAATTTTACGTGTTAACCTTGAGTTGTCGGCTTTTCCACGTGGTAGGCAAATATTTTTTTTCAATCACATGATGACCTTAAGGTTCCAACGTTTCCACATGGTAGACAAAAAGAAAGTGTTTTTGGTAACTTTACGCTATATTTTTCCCAAAGATAATGACCTTTTTTTTTCAAAAAATAGACGTCGTGGTTACCTAATTCATTGGCCACATATTTCGAAATCCAGTCGAAATTAAATACTTAATCTAACTAAAAATCTAACATTTTGTTTAGCAAATGGAAGAGTTAAAAGCTCAGTGTCACCATGTGGATT
Organism: Amaranthus tricolor; assembly: GCF_026212465.1. Taxonomy (NCBI): domain Eukaryota; kingdom Viridiplantae; phylum Streptophyta; class Magnoliopsida; order Caryophyllales; family Amaranthaceae; genus Amaranthus; species Amaranthus tricolor. Next base: position 36,842,505 of record NC_080047.1, read on the forward strand.
TATTGTCTATCACGTGGAAAAATTAAAAACTTAAGGTCACTATATGAAATTTCCCAAAACTTTTTATAATCAAACTTTCATTATAATTTATAATGAAAATATATAATCATGATACATATTATAAAAATTTAAACTACTAATTATTCTCATTACCATTAATTATTACTGATTACTAAATGGTTGGTTGCAAAATGAATGGAACAATGAGTATATTAACTTTGGAAATTTAAAATCATGATAATCATTTATCGTAGCAGATACATGATTGAACCTGTTAAACCAATTGATTAGAAATAAGTATAAGGAACTACGACTATATTATCATCAACTTTTGTATACAACTTTTTCTTTATGATTGGTCAACGAGGGCAATGTTTCTTATTAATATATTAATTTAATATTTTCCTCAGTTAGTGCAATTTATATCTAATCATCTTTATAAATCTTCATTGATAATATTAATTTAATATTTGCTTATTTGATTTTGATATATGATGCATATAATAATATACTCCTATCTCTGACTCAATTTGCCATATTTTTTAATATTTTAATTTGTCTAAATAAATTTGCTTTAATTCTATTTTAGAATATAACCTAACTATTTTAGTCTCTATATTTTCCTTTTTATTTCTAAATATTCAATTAATTTAACTTATTTTACCTAAATTCTTAATCTCTGTGTTAGCTAAAAAGCAACTGGGCAAAACGGCCAGAACGGAATAGTATATTTATAAATTATTCATCATCATTATACCTAGTGTATCTTTATAAATGTGATATATTAAATTACTTCAAATTATTTATTGGAAATCAATATTTTTTTGTTTATTATTTAAACAATTAAAATAACAATCTAAATGGGGCGGGTGGATAGGTGAGTAAGCAAGACTTGGAGGACACATACAATGTGCCCTTTAAAGCATGTGTAGAAGAAGGACAAGTTGCTAGTGTCATGTGTTCCTACAACCAAGTTAATGGCAAGCCTACTTGTGCTGATGTTGATCTACTACGTAACACTATTCGTGGCCAGTGGCGCCTTAATGGGTACACTATACACTATTTTCTAGGGGTGTTCAAAATCGGATATCGAGTCGACCCGGTTCCGAAAAACCGGGTACCCGGTTTTCCGAATACTTAAAATTCTGTTTCGGAAATCGGGTACCCGGTTTTTTTTTTTTTTTTTCTTTTTCTTTTAACATTTTTGTTACCCGGTTTTTAGGTTAAAAGGTTTATTGTGGGAAAGGAAAGTTTCACTTCCTTTTTCTCTCTCTTGCGCCGCATGGTCATCTTCATCATCATAAACTCTCTGATTTCCTTCTTCTTTTCTGTGATTTAATACCATACAATCCATTCTTCCATGGCCGGTACTAATATCATCTCCACCATCTGGTGACCTGTTCCTGGGATCACCTACAGCCACGAGACGCGTCTTGCCGCCGGTTTCAGTTGTTGGAACCATGGAGGCGGTCGTCTTGTAGGGTGTAAAATGGTGAGGATGGTTGTTTTGCCGCCGGAAAGACAATGATTGAGGTAAGAAAAAATAGAAAGAGCGCCCTCATAACCGTTCACAGCCCCGACCTTCTTGGTGAGATCTGGTTTTGTTTGTCCGTGAAGACTGGAATAAGCGGCCCAAGGTAGAAGGAATCTGATAGATTAAGTCATTTAGGGTTTTCAATTTCATTTTTGACATTTAAAAAAAAAAAATTTACTCAAACCGGATACCGGGTACCCGGTTTTCCAATATTCGTGATCCGTATCCGACCTGAATACCCGGTTTTAAAACCAGGTACCCCGACCCGGATTATCCGAATTTGGAAAACCGGGTAATTTACCCGGTTTTAAAAATCGGAAAGCGGGTTTTCAAAACCGGATATTTTTGAACACCCCTACTATTTTCCTTTATCTTTCATTTATAAGTTTCAATCATTATTTATTATCTTCTTTTAACCAATTATGTACTCCTATCTTAAATATTGATTTTTGAAATTTGGGTTAGGTATATTGTATCGGATTGTGACTCAGTTGGTGTAATGTACGATTCTCTACATTACACCCGCACACCGGAGGAAGCAGCTGTGGACACTATCAAAGCGGGTTAGTTTTATATTCGATTTAATACATTATTTTCTTTTTAGCTGATTGTTATTGGAATCTTTGCTCACAAAAATATTAGTAATTGGAATTTTATTTTCCATCCTACTTCCATGAAAAACTGAATTCCCACGTTACCGTCCACATAGAACGGGCTGGAAAGCGGTTTGGTTGTATTTCAAATCAAATGACTTTCTTAGATGGTGATTTGCTATAGACAATATTTTTTTTAAAAAATAAGAAAAACAAACCGCCATCTCAGATGACAGTTTGCTCTTTCACAAATATTCATTATATGAGCGATTTGGTTATTAATAAAAATTATAAAAAAGAAAAATCAGCCAAGCAAAACCGCTATCTGAGATAGCGGTTTAGATTAAATACCAAAACGCTATCTCAGGTAGCGATGTTATCTCGCAAACTTTAACAAAAAAACTCGGTCTTACGTGGAAGGAACCATGGAAATTAAGTTTCCCAAAGCGGGAAAATATATTCCAAATTGCAATATTGAGGGAAAGTCTGTTGTAATTGGACATTTAAAAGTATATTGATTTTTCTCTAATAACCCAATACATTTGTTTGTATACATAACTTTTTCTTTGAATTCAGGTTTAGACTTGGATTGTGGGCCCTTTTAGCAGTGCACACCGAAGGGGCAATAACGAAAGGACTATTGACAGAAGCTGATGTAAACCAGGCCTTGACCAACACCATAACTGTCCAAATGAGACTAGGAATGTTTGATGGTGAACCATCAGCTCAACCATTTGGAAACTTGGCCCAAAAGATGTTTACACTCCAGCCCATCAAGATCTGACCCTTCAGGCAGCTCATCAAGGAATAGTTCTTCTCCAAAACAGGCCTGGATCACTGCCGTTGTCCGCAAACCAACATCCTACTACTGCTGTTATTGGGCCTAATGCTGATGCTGCCATTACCATGATTGGAAACTACGCCGGTAAGTTTTTACATAAATTCTTGTGTGAGACGGTTTTATCGTGAGATAATTTTTATACATGGGCTGAATAGCCCAACTAACATAAGTATTATGTCTTATTATTTACACAAATTAACATGAAAAGTATTTCAATTAGTACTATTAGCATCATAAATTTTGCCCAATAAGTAACAGTTTGCCTCACCATACATCACTATCACCATTTTAAATGCAACCAAATTTTTTATTCAGTTAGTCTCTTGAGAGACCGTCTTTTTGAGAGACGTATCTCAAGTCCAACCCACTAAAGATTAATGTCTACTTACCGTATTCCTAATGCCTACTTGTATTATCTTTAATGCTTACTTACCGTATTCTTAATGTCTACTTTCAATATCTTAAATATTTACTTACATCATTCTTAATGGCTACTTACAATATTTAAAAAAATATATAATAGATCGGCCCAATTAGACATAGTCTCTCAAAGAGACCGTCTCTCACAAGAATTTATGATATTTATAAGACCTAGTGCATTTTTAATATTTGACCCCTTGTATTCTTTTTATGTTAAATCCTTCTACAAGTTGCTTTATTTTATTTTAAAATACAAAAAATTTACTATGTATCCTATAGTGCATGAGGCTTCCTAATTTTGGAGTTTGTAAAGTCGAGTATGTTGCACATGCCGTCAGGGGCGAAACCAGAAAAATAGACAAGGGATGTCAATAATTGAAAAAAAAATAAATCAATTGCGTTAAAAATTACATTAAACAAGAATTGATTAAGGTAATTGTCCACGCCGAATTTTCATATTCTGAAAACGGCGCATAATATCATCATTTGACAAATTTTGAAACAAATTACATTCAAAATAAGTTACAACAGTATCATTTAAAAGCTCATCAGATATCTTGTTGCGCAACTCAGTTTTGATAATCTTCATTGCTGAGAACACTCTTTCAACTGTTGTTGTAGATACTGGAAAAATCAACGCCAACTTCAAAAGCTTATAAAAATGTAGGCAAGACTTATACAAACCAGATTGAAATAATGTTTTGGAGAATTCACCAAGAGTACTTAAGCTTGAAAACCGCTCATCAGTAGAGAAATTATCAATAAAAGTATCCAACTCAAAACTAAGACAATCTAAGGCAAAATAATCAAAATCATCGGGATACAACTTTGCCATTTTGAATACCTTCTCTTTGTTGTAATAGGAAAATGATTAGCAGGATTCAAACAACCAACTCCAATAAGTAAATTTGTACTAATCTCAGAAAGCGACAATCAAGTTCTTGCATTTGCATATCAATAATCGTGTAGAAAACATTAACACAATAATAGTGCTCATTTAACACATCTAAGAGTCTGCGTTTCGACTTTCCTCGAGCAAGTAAAGGGGCTAACTCATCCATTCTAGGAATATCAATGTCATGTTGTACACAAAAAGATTTCACTTCATTCATCAAAGAATCCCATCCTTCATCCCTAGTCTTCTGAAATCGCCTCTTAGTAGTACTAAGCAAGGACATATCATTTACAACGTCATGATCTCTTCTTTGCAAAGATAGACTTAGTCCATTAGAGATCCCTAATACTAATTTCATTAAATAAATCATGAAAGCAAAATCAAAAGTTTGTATGCCATCCAAAATAGCTTGAGTTCTAGCTATATCATCATCTCCGGCAACTACAAGAGCATCAAGCACATTAACTATAGGAGAAAACATTTGAATGAAATTGGAGAAAGTTTTAAAATGAGAACCCCAACGAGTATCCCCAGGTCTTTGAAGACCAACTTCTTGATTTAAACCCTTTCCAGTTAATAGCTCATCTTCAGATAAGGCTTTTTCAACCATCTCAGCTTGTTTTTGTCGAAACTCATCTCTATGTTTATAAGAAACACCAATAGTATTCAATGCAAGATTGGTCAAATCAATAAGACGCTCAACATCAACATGTTTGTGTGCAACCTTAACAAGAGTCAATTGAAGTTGGTGAGAAAAACAGTGTACATTATAATGTGCAGATGAACAATCATTCTGGATTAAAGTCCTTAGCCCATTAATATGACATCGCATGTTGCTTGCTCCATCATAACCTTGCCCCCTTATATGAGATGGACTCAAAGACAACTGAGCAAGCATAGAATATATTGTTTCTTACAAGAGACATCACGGGATTCATCGACTAAGATAGCAAAATAATCATCCCCAAGTTCCTCAAGAATAGCGTTAATGGTCTCTTTATAACAAGCATTGGCAATATCTTTTTGAATCAAAGGAGATGTCATTTGATTATTACCAGGAACATTTTTTAAAACTACATTACCAACACTTTCATTCTTTTTGGCAAAAAACTCTAAGAAAGTAAGAAAACTACCTTTCCTACTGGATGTTTCACTTTCATGATGACCTCGAAAAGGTACTCCTGAATATAAAATTAATCTAGCACTATCCAGGGATGCATTCAAACGATTTCTATATTCAACTTTAGCTTGATCTGATTGTTTGTGAAAAGCAACTTGTATGGATTGCTTTTGCATCATAAGATTTTCACATCTTTTCACACATTGATTATGAATACTATTCGGTTCCCCAATATGTTTATCAAATCTTTTGATATTATTCCAAGTCTCAAAACTTTACTAATGAATGTGTCTCCTCCATAGTGACTTGCAATTTCACTTTAAGTTGCAAACAAATAACAACACAAGCAATAACAAGCATCATTCTTAAGACTATATTCTAACTAATTAGAATACTTATCATACCAAGACTTGTTAAATCGACGTGCATATCCAGACAAAATAGTTTGGGAATAAGTATCATCTGGGGGTTGATAGGGACCTCTTTAAATATAAGCTCTTCTTACCTCATCGCGATCATTCACATCATAATTTGAAATTGGCCATTTATCAACAGGATTGGAGGGAAGAACACTTACATCAATTCTACTTTTTTGAGTAGAAGGGGTATGTTGTTGAGGCGATTTAGCTTCCTCTAAGGGGAGTTGGTGAATTTTCAGATCTTAAACTAGTATTGCCAATCGACGATCCAAAAGACAATTTTTTAAAATACCTATCCATTTGAACTGTAATAACATGATCAAATAGATCAATCACAAATTCACGCTTGAACTTTTAAACTAAATTACTAAAATACTAAATAACTAATTAATCACAATTATAAAACCTTTAAAGTTTAAACTGTCTAAATAATTAATCGAAATTATCAATTGTTATGTGTTAAATAAGTAAATGCTAAGAAAATTATAAAAAAAACCACTAATTTTTTAAAAGCCCTAAATTCACCACTCATTATTAAGAAAATTATAAAACTAAAAACTCTAATTTATCTAAATAGATAAACATATAAATATAAAAGCCCTAATTTCTAAACAAATAGATAAATTCATATACTCATAAACAAATTGATTAGAGATAAAAAAAAAAGTACAAATAGAATTAAGAATTAAAAAGGATAAACTTGAAAGCCCTAATTTATTTACCTAGTCCACTGATTGCCGTCAATGTCTGATTGAGTCAAGATAGCCGGCTCGCCGCTGCAACAGGCCTACAGTGCAACTCAGCTACGGGCGGTTGTTGCTTCTTGAATATCGCTACTCGTTGGTTCAGTGTTCAAATGGGAAGAAAGTTAACTTTGGTTCTTTTGATTTTGAAATTGAAAAAGTGGGTGGGGAAATGGCAGAGAAAAGTACTGATATTTTTTTACAAAGGGAATTAATGATAGCCAGCTAGCATGGGAATGTGGGCCAGGATATATTATTTTGAAAATCAGAAAAAGCCAAAAAATTTAAGTTAGAAGGGTTTGAACTTGTGATCTCTTGGTTAAAAGTCCATTCCTTCACCAACTTAGCCAACATGACCTATAATACTAATTTTTTTCTCAAAATTTAACTGATGTCAGTTGACATCGTTGACCCCCATTAGATCTGCCCCTACATGCCGTCAACCTCCCTTAAGTACTCTCTCTATCCCTTTGCAATTGCAATAAAGGGAGTTGGCACAAACATTATCAATGTGTTGAAAACATTTAAATTGTATGAATAAGATTATAATAACATAAATGTTTGGCTGAGAACTAATTAATGTGGTGGGGCATTTTCATAAAGAAAAAAGTTACAAAATTAAAAGATAGTGAGGGTGTTTGGCAATTGGCTGTTAGCTGTTGGCTGTTGGCTTTTTAGGTTGGTTTGTTAGACCAGTTGAAGTGTTGGCGGTTTTTGTTGGCTTTTAAGCTAGTTGAAAATGCCAGCGTTTTTTGACGATATTTGGTAAAATTAGATATTGACTGTTGGCTGTTTATTAGAGAAAAAGTAGGCCCAACAAGCCAACAGGCCAACAAAAAAAGTTAGCTGGAGAACTTTTTAATATGGGTTTAAAAGCGAGCTTTTCAGCTGGCTTTTTACCAAACAGTTTTTTTTTTTTTATGTTTGACAAATCAACAAACCAAAAGCCAAAAGCCAACCAAAAAACCGATGAAAAAGCTGCGAATCAAACACCCCCTGACTAAAAAGAAAAGTGTGACAAACTTAAAGAAACAGAACTATAAAAATTTAATAAAATTGTGAAATAAAAACATTGTGGTTGATGTAATTTTAGGTGTGGCATGTGGATACACATCTCCATTGCAAGGGATATCAAGATATGCAAAAACAATACATGAAGCAGGATGCATAAGTGTAGCTTGCAATAGCAACCAACAATTTGGGGCAGCAATATCAGCAGCAACCCATGCGGATGCAACAGTATTAGTAATGGGCCTGGATCAATCTATCGAGGCCGAAGCCCTAGACAGAAAGTCTGTTCTTTTACCGGGCCACCAACAAGAATTGATTTCAAGGGTGGCCATGGCTTCTAGAGGCCCAACTATTTTGGTTTTGATGTGTGGTGGACCTGTTGATGTATCATTTGCTAAAAATGACCCAAAGATTAGTGCCATTTTGTGGGTAGGTTATCCTGGTAAAGCTGGTGGTACTGCTATTGCTGATGTCCTCTTTGGTACCACTAATCCAGGTTAGTTTACTAATTTCATTTCTCTGGGGCGTAATTTTATAATGATTGACTTTTAAAACCAATCACTAACGGTCCGTTTCGTAGGTAGTAATTAACGGTGGTTAGGGGTGTTCAAAACCAGGTACCTGGTCGACCCAGATTCGGAAATCCGGAAACCCGCTTTTTCAGGTACCTAAAATTGTGACCCGGATCCGACGGTTAAACCGGGTATCCAGATTTTGAATACCCGGTTTAAACCGGGTCGGAAACCGAATACCTGGTTTTGATTGTTTCCTAAAAATTGTTTTATTCCTTATTTCTTTTAACATTTTTTTCCTTATTTTTTTATATACCGGGTCAAAAACATGATTTTTTTTAAGATTGGAGCTAAATTACGCAAAATATTTATATATTTTGAAATACGCCGTTTGAAATATTATTTAAGGATAATAATAGAATATAATTTAACACATTACTTTGAATTTTAACACATTTAATTTTTTTTTTTTAGGGTTAAATGATTATAATATATTAATTATATCAGATATATTAAGAATAAGCATTTTAATTTTTTTTTTTTTAAAAAAAATCACAAAACCGGATACCGGGTACCCGGTTTTACTAAAATCGATATCCGGATCCGACCCAAATACCCGGTTTATAAACCGGGTACCTGTTCCGAAATACACGATTTTGACAAACCGGGTTAATTATCCGGTTTTTTAAACCGGATACCGGATAATCCGGGTCAGGTTTTGCAAACCGAGTTTTTTTTAACACGCCTAACGGTAATTATGAAAATAAAAAATTAGTGTAATTTTAGTTGAATAATCTCTTGGCTACCTTGATGGCCATGCTTGTCCAACTCCAATCAATTTATTTTCTTCATAAAATTCATTCTAATGCATTACCATTGGGAGAGGTGGTATTAGGTGGTAATGAAAATTTGTAAACAAAAAAACTTTTTTTGATCGAAGTTTCATTATCATGGGAATGATATAGAACTTTTGATGAAATTTTACACTATAAATAATTTTCATTACCACTATTTAGTACCATTAACCAAACAGATCATAAAATTAATACAATCAGCACCTAATTGAATATTTTTATTCGGAGGTCTTTAGAATTATTATTTATAATAATAAGACAAAATCAAGAAAATGTAGGGTTCATGGTAGTCAAGATGAAAACATTTAAAAAAATTTTCTTTTCAGAATAAGTATAACTTATAATTTATGTTGGGGCTGAATGCTCTCACACCTATTACTCTTTCTGCCAATGACTATAGCAACGTAATCTCAGCTATTAATTATTACATTATGAAATCGGAGCTATAAAATTTTTAATAAATTAAAAAAGTTAAAGATAATATAATATTTAAAAATAGAAATTGATCTCTAAATATAATCTATAGTTTAACTTTAACACAAACTAATAAATATTGATTAGTAATTGTCAATAATTTTAAATTTTATACTAAAGTTTTGTAAATGAATAAATATTTGTACAATCTTATTATAGTAGTTTGGTTTAAAAAGATACTGTAGTAAAATAATCCGTCTTGTATGAGACCGTCTCACTGTGAGTCTGGTGCATGCAAAAGGCTCATTAGTAATAAAAAAACTAAGAAAATAAAAACTGAATTTCCATTTGTAGAAAAAATTATTTTTTAAAAAATAATTTGGCTAACCTATTAAAGTAGTCTCATAGTAAGATAGCCTCAATAGAGAATTTGTGATAGTAAAATTACTATTTTTTCCATTTTTATATTTTCAATAATTATGTTGAATTCTATATGTTTAATTTTATTTTCAGGAGGAAAGCTTCCAATGACATGGTATCCACAAGACTATGTATGAAAAATCTCAAAGGCAGACCTTGCAATGCGGGCCAACCCAGCAAGAGGCTATCCGGGCCGAACATACCGTTTCTATAAAGGGCCCGTTGTATTCCCATTTGGATTTGGGTTAAGTTACACTAGTTTTACTCACTCTTTGGCACAAGCACCAACAAAAATGATGTTAGCCCTTAAAAACGAAATTCCTAATATAAATATTTCTACATTGCACACAAACAATGCCATAAGGGTGTTACACACAAATTGTGACTCTACACCTTCCCTAAGCCTCCACATTGATGTAACGAATATGGGTAAGATGGACGGGTCCCACACCGTCCTCGTGTACTCGACCCCACCCAATGGGACCCAGTCGACCGAGAAGCACCTCATTGGATTCAAGAAAGTTCACGTGTCGGCCGGTTCGCAGCAACGAGTTAGGATGAATTTACACGTTTGCAAGCATCTTAGTAGGGCAGATGAATTTGGGATTAGAAGAATCTCAATGGGTGAACATATACTTCACATTGGGTATGATCTCAAACATCAGATTTCTATTCAAGTTGATTTAGGAAATTGATTATGATCTTATATGGTAATTTTAAGGTTAGTAGGAAATTATATACCATAAAGTTTGCCACAAGCTAAGTGTTGATAAACTAATTAAGGTGAAGTACCTGGTGCTATACATAGAATCATTATTCAGAAGTGTACAGAAAATGTGATTTTTAGTTTGGTTTGCTTTGTTTGATAACAATTTGAAAACAACTAATTGGAATGATGCTTTAAATTATTCAAGGAGTAGCTTACAGAGTTACAAGTCTGTAATTTATACAGAGAGGTGTTAGCTAAATCATGCAATTGATCTCTAAACTTATCACGTTGTACTACGATGACTGCGTAGATATAAACTAATAGTAGAACGACCTTTTTTTTGCTTATGTAACGCATGAATAAATTGTAAACTGATTTCAATTGCAACTTCATCCCCCAAACATGTAATTCATCTACTGATTCTAATTGTCTATCTGTAATAAATCTGGTTGAATAATATATATCGTCACATAAGTTTTTAAACCTATTTTACATATATTAATAAGGAAGAATTTAAATAAAAAAATTAATAATCCAAGGAATATAAAAAATAATAAAAAATACAGATAGTAATCGCACAAAATATGCGACTCAAACTGGGTTTAATTGACCTAGGCCCAGTTGAATGTTTTGTGCGACTTCCAATTGTCTTTTTTTCATTCAATTTATCACGAAAATTCAAGTACGAGTTGAAATCAATATTTACCGAATCGGTTTGGTGATCAATTTTATCATTCATATTGTTTTCATGTTGAATTTTAGTTAAGAGCGTTTTTTAGAGAGAAACTAGAGAGAAGTATGAAATAAGTTATGACAATATTACAAATTCAATTTATGAAAAATAACAACAAAATAAAAAAGGTAGCGCCAAATAATATAGCCCATAATAATTTCAGAAATCATATAATCATAATATTATTGGTTTATTATAAGAGATAATACGCAATTTAACGTGTCTTTTATAACAAAAGAAATACTTCCTCCGTTCCATAACACCCGCTACATTTATTTTTGGCAATTTCATATTACTTGCTACATTTCTGTTTTAGTAATAAAACAATCATTTAAAGTCTACCTACCCCTATTTTTATCCTACTCTATACTCTATACTCTATAATAAAATACTATACTATACTCTATAAAGTAACCTAACAACCTATTTTTCCTTTTTCTTTTTCAATTAACAATAATAAAATACTATACTTTATAAAGTAAACAATCAGCTACAGTGCAGGTCAATCACTTTTCTTAATCCCCGTACCCATACAAATGTAGCGACTAAAACGGAATGGAGGAAGTATATATTATTATGAATATTAAATAAGTGATATTGAGACTAAACAATTGTTTTGGAAAAATGTAAAAAAAATAATGGAAAAGAACGAATGAGAACGAGTGGAGTAAATCAAAATAAAGACATAAAAAAGAGTTTAGGAGTCAAAAATATTAATCAAAAGATGAAAGAGTAATTATTTAAAAGGAAAAATTACCCTGAATAATACGAACTTACACTAGTTTCCCAACAATAATACGAACTTTCAATTAACCATGAATAATACGAACTTTGACATGTGTTTTCCGCTGGCATACTAATTTACCTATAAATTAGTATGCCAGCGGAAAACACATGTCAAAGTTCGTATTATTTATGGTTAATTGAAAGTTCGTATTATTGTTGGAAAATCAGTAAAAGTTCGTATTATTCAGGGTAATTTTTTCTATTTAAAAAGGTATAAACCTGTGTCAAGACAAGATATATAATAGTAAACTAGTAAGAATGATATAAAGCTAGAACTCGATTGAAATAAAGGGCAGAATTGGAAAAATATATGAAGTATTTATATCGTGTTGATGACAAATTGAGTTGATTGTTAATTCATAATAGTCAAAAGTAAAGAATTTAATACTGCAATGACAAAATTAAAGATGTGATTGGATTAAATGACAATCTTTTGATAGTGGTTTTGGATTTTGGACTAATATTCTAATTACCACAAATTATTGTAATAAATAGTCTTTTTAGGATCATCTCTAATTAAGTCGATTCATAAAGAAAAATGTTGATTAAGTTACTCGGTGTGTATCATTAAGGATATTGTAAGTATCCATTTAAGAATAATGTAAGTAGGCAAAAAGATATGATATGTACGCATTAAGAATACGGTAAGTAGGCGTTAAGGATAACTTGAGTATGCATTAAAAATATTTAAGTAGACATTTATGGATACAGTAAGTGGGCATTAAAGATATTGTAAGTAGACTTTACGAATGCAATAAATAGGCATTAAGGATGATATAAGTAGGCATTAAGGATATTGTAAGTAGCCTTAAGTGTAAAAATTTAGTTCATGTGGGATGTTTCATACCAAATAACTAAATTTTGATTATACATCAAATATGATCATATTATTTTCTTTCTTCTTAGTTAAGAAAAAATGGTATGTTTTTTATACAATATCGATTATTTTAACTATAAATAACACACATAAAAAAATATAAAAAATAAGAGTAATATCTAAAAAAATATTATATTTTTTAATATTAAATGTGCAAATCATTCAATTAACTAAAAGGATTGGAAAATTACATGTGGCATTCTTACAAAGATTTTTCACATGAAACAATCAAATTGTTTAATTGCTATATTTATTGAACTAAATATCATACAATTAACTAAAAGGATTAGAAAATTCCATGTGGCATCCTTACAAAGATTTGTCACATGAAATAATCAAATTGTTTAATTGCTATATTTATTGAACTAAATATCATACAATTAACTAAAATGATTTCTTTACGAAAATTTGCCACATGAAATAATGAAAATGATTAATTGTTATATTTATTAAACTTATATGACATAAATTATTATATTTCTATAAAAAAAAAGTCAAAATGCTCAAAAACACTCCATTTCTCTTTGCAAATCCTTTATTCTTTATTTAATTATAAAATGTTTTTTACAACTAATACCATTCATTGCCTCTTAATGAGTAGTAGTTTTTCCACTTAAGCAACATTCTTTGTTAGTTTTTTTGAGTTTGATGATTAGTATTAAAGTTATTAAAATTTGGATTCTACCTAAGATCGATGAGAGGTGGGCAAGGTCGGCCCCAAGAATTTAGAGGCTTGAGACGAAAGATATATTATGGGCCCTAATTACATATAAAACATAGATTATAAAATTTACTATTAATAAGGAAAATTTGTAAAGAAAAAAACTACCTATAGCAATTCATTTTTCTCATAAACTACCAAGAATAGTATTTTTTTTATCAAAAATTATCTAAAAAAATGACTTTTTATCAAAATCTATCAAGATTTTTTTTTCAAAAACTAACAAAACAATCTATTTTCTTTGTTAAACACTACCACAATTAATAAAAGACGTCTAATTTTACACTAATACAAACAGGTATATATTAATTGTTTGTTATTTACATCAAAAAAACCAAAAGAGACCGGATGTTTTGATTCAACTCTTTCTTAACTTTCTCATTTTCGATTTCAATAAAAAAAATCCATTAACAGGTAATGTTTAACAAAAAAAAAAAAAAAAAGACATATTATGAATGCATAATACAAATTGAAAATAAATTAGAAACTTAAAAGATATATCGTAAATTTATAGAAAATTCTTAAAACAAATAAAGCCATAAAGATATTAGAAACTTGGTAAAATTTGCATGATTTCTTCAGAATTGCATTGAGTATTAGTTTAAACAAGATTTTGTACACTAATGACATCAGTAGGCAGTGTGGTCTACTTGCCTATTCCCCATACAAGAGCCCCATGTTCAATCCTTGGCCATAGCATTATAGTATAACTTTTAGACGCCCTTGGCGTAGGCTCAGCTTGCCCTTGCCCACGGCCGACTCTTTAATGTGGGGGAAAAGTTAATATTGTAGCTTTTTTCGTTGCAAAACGCCATTTGCTTTGTATTCAAGATTTTGGAGTTGATACAATTGATTTCAAAGCTAATTTGTTATCGGTGACTTATATTAATAGCTCAATTATGATAAATTTGATATACCGATTTTTTACCTTAAATTTGGTATAAAAATTGAGCGCATAGAAACAACTCAAAATGAATCAACAATCAAACGCTTGAATTGTTTTTTATGGTCATTTGTTTTCTTTGTTGTGTTTAACCAAATTACAAAGATGTCCATGGTTAATTCCATGTTAGAGACTTTGGGTTTATTTGTTTTGAACCATTTTGAAAAAGAGATTTATGGTTGCAATTATTTTTAGCGTTGATTCAATTTCATTTAATCTATGTTAAGGACTTTTTTATTGTTTGTGTTTTAAACAAATAAGACTTTGCTTTTACTTGTGTTAAACTTAATAAATGTGCTCAATGATAATATAGCTCTAACCAATTTTTACGTAAAAACAGTAAATTATTTATGAACATTCATTTAGCTTCTCCCTTCGTTATAAAGGGTGATCATAATTGTTGATCAGAGGTCTATTTCAACACTTTATCATTGAACAAGCAGTTCGTTTGCAATAGTATTATAGCATTTACATTTACATTTGAATTGATTAGCTTCCTGAACAACCGAACTACGTTTATGGTTGAACATATAAAGCCTTCTATACGTTTTCATGCGTTACTTTGATGGAAATTTGAAAAGAATAAGCAAATTAATTTAAAAAACTCAAAAAATAAGAAACTTTTAAACTTAACTTCCAAAATAAGCACCTTTTCCCCATAGCACAGGTTCGGGGTTGTTCGCTGTTACTACCAGCGACCAAAGAAGTTTGGTAAAAAAAAGTCAAGGTCTTTGTTCATTGTTAGTAACAGCGAACAAAAATTAATCTTTGTTCGATGTTATTAACAGCGAACAATTTACAATTCTAATTTCACTTGCTTGTCCCAATTTTATTTGCTAGGAGTACTTTTTTTTTTGGTTATGTCAATTTTAAAAGGCTATTTGTAGGCTTTTAAATATTAAAAAGCTATGGTTATCAACTTTCTAAAATTTAATAAAATTACCTCAATCCCAATGATTATCAATTTTCCAAATTTTTAGGAAATGAAATAGGGAAGTTAATTTTATATTTTTAAGTAAAATAACTTTACGTCACTTTATATAATTGAATAAAATCACCCTTGATTCCATAAATATAAATTTTCTCAAATTTTTGAGGAAATAAAATAGGGAAGTTAATTTTAGGTTTTCAATTAAAATAACAGTAGCAATTAAAAATTTAAAATACTTAGGCTTTTAATTTTTAAATAGCTACGGTTATCAACTTTCTATATTTGAATAAAATCACCCTTAATCCCACTATTATCAAATTTTCCAATTTTTTCAACTTTTTATAATTGAATAAAATCACCCTTAATCCATTATTATCAACTATTCAAACTTCTCCACTTTTTTAAGAAATTAAATAGGAAAGTTAATAATTAAAAGCCTACAAATTAGCCTTGTAAAATTCACATGACCCAAAAAATAGCAATTTAAAATGGGATTGTAATTGTTCGCTGTTAATAACATCGAACAAAGAAGCTTGGTCAAAATCTTGACTTTTTTGACCAAGCTTCTTTCTTCACTGTTAATAACAACGAACAACCTCGATCCTGTGCTATAGGAAAACATGCTTATTTTGGGAATAAAATTTAAAAGTTGCTTTTTTTGAATTTTTTATATTAATTTGCTTATTCTTTTCAAATTTTCTTACTTTGATATTGCTATTCACTACTACCTATAAATATTCATTCCTTGCATCCTTCACACCTTTGCAACACATTGACATTTTAATATTCGCATTCGTTTTATTGTTAATAGAAGTATCTAAAATAGCGTTAAAGTTCAATAAGAAAACTTGAGAGACCCAATGCGTAGCACGCGACCCACAATTAGTAATTCAAAAAGAAAGGTAATATACTTAAAGGAAAATAATATGTCTAGACATCAAATAATAATAATAATAATAATAATAATAATAATAATAATAATAATAATAATAATAATAATAATAAAATTTGAAAATATTTTACTAAAATCATACTTACTTTTATATCTTAATACTAATAATTCCATTGCAGTAGATTTTATATTACTTAATCATAAAGTTATATAATACGGAAACATATATTATTATTTTTTAAAACTTTTGGAAAAATGAGATACTAAGGAAAGTTAATAATACTATGATAATGGATGGCGTAAGCACTTTCTTTGTAAGTTTAATTATTGTTGACGTTGTCGAATGAAATTAGGGGAAACTTCTCCGTTGAAAATCTGGCATATAATCAATTTTTAATATGGATATCTTCGTTATATTTATTATTTAGAAAATTTGATTTAAAAGGTATGAAATTTAGCTTATTTGTTTTTGAAGGTTTAAACTTTGAAAAGTATTTTTTAAAGGTTTGAACTTTGAGATGCATCCGCTTCTAAAAATTCTAATGACGTTTAATCGGTTGAATAAGTTTTTCTTTTCCAAAAATAATTTTCTTCTTCCTCATTAACAGCTTCTTTGTTTTTCTTCTTTCTCATCCAAATTAAGTTTTTGAGGTTTTTTTCTTCCATTCTCAACAAACTCCACCTTAAATTCTACTATTTGACCATCATTGAAGGAGTCGAATATGACCACGAATTGAAGACTCCTATACCCACCAAAACCTCACCAAACAATTGAATGATTTTTGTCAGATTTTATTATCCTAAATATATTTTTCAAATTTAGAGATATCCAGTTTAATTTATTTGGGATTACAAATTTTTATGGTAAAGTTATAAGACCCAATTAATTATTACGTCATAAATTGAGGAAATTAAATTGGAGAAATTAAATATGTGAAAATACCACAATTAATTATTAGGTTATAAATTGAGGAAATTAAATTTGAAAAATTAAATTGGGGTGATGAAGAAGGAAAGTAAGAGCAATAATAAGAGTAAAAACAAGATGAAGATGAAGAAGAACCCTCCTGAATTAGATAGTCTTCATTGTTTTAAAACTATGCTACCTTTCTAATTAATCTTTTCTTCTTTATACTTATTAATTATCATCATCATCATATTTATTGGTATTCGGGAAATTAAATACTTCATCATCTTTCATTATTTTGCTACAGTTTATTTAAAACTTTTAAAAGCGGAGACACCTCAAAGTTCAAGCCTTAAAAAAATAAACAAAAATTCAAATATTTAAAAGCAAATGAGCTAAAATTCGATCCTTTAAAATCAAATTTTCAATTATAAAAGATCGACAAATTAATAACTACCTTATTATGATTGATAATATCTCGATTTAATTTACGTGATTTGCATTATTTAAGTTGATTGCTTCGTTTGTGGAATCTATTTTTGTGCATAAAAATATTGTTGTGATTTGCATTATTTAAGTAGATTGCTCCATTTGTGGAGTCTATTTTTATGCATAAAAATATTGTTATTAAGCTTTAAAAATTCACTTTTGCTAATTTATTGGATTCGATATCTATATGTATAAAATTTATCATGGTGAGAGTTTGTAGACTTGTAGTATTGTTATCAATTCGATGATCAAAAAGTATATAAAGTTATCGATCACAGGAATCAGTTTTACTAATACAGTTAATAATATCAAATCTAAATACCACTCGGAGAAAACTGTATCAAACAATGATGCAATAAAAGGAAGACCCTAGTGTTGGATATACTTTACAATGATGGTGACTTTTTCTATATAAATAAAATTGCTATATCTTTGATCGATTGTCACTCTGTTATAAATATCATACGATAAATTTATCAATAAATTCTTAGGTTCTTTTCAAAGAAAAAAAACCTAAAAAGTAACATGAATAATAGTAATCATAAATATGAACATGAGTTTAATATTAATTAATAACTTAGTTAAGAAACGACTACACATAACGTATGGAATAAATTGCATGCATTTGAGTCGTTCAGAGGCAGGTTTAGGACCCGAGAACACACGTAACACCATTACACCAACATACAAATAATGATTTAATAATCATAAAAAATGTGTCTCATTTATTTTAATTTAAAACGGTTGAACAATTTTATTATCTTATTATTATATGGTTTTACTTTGGACTTTGGTCAAATTATTGGGACATATATAGCCTTATTTTGAGAATTTTATTGTATACGTGATGTAACAAATATTTTTTCTAAAGTTTGATATTAATTATTTTTTCTAATTTGTGAGAAACACTTGTGTGAAATGGATTATCGTCATCTTTGATAAGCTACAAGTAATCAAAAATGAATGATTATTTATTCTAATTAATCAGTTTAGAACAACCAACATGAATAAATTGATCAATTAGTCTAGGAAGAAAAATAATAATAAAAAAAAATTAAAAAAAAAAACCTATAATGTGTACGCATAAAAGACTTTTACAATTCAATAATTCCTGCCTTCCATAAAACTCGACTTTGCATCATCACTTGACTTGGTATTAAGAAAGCGTTAATCATAGTAAAATATTATTACTGTTCTTAAAATTGATAAATGCATAAAAGCTAATGAGGTATGAAGCAGATCACGAATAATGTTGAGTAAATAATTAATGAGTTATTTTGTGACATATAAATAATAAGATATATAGTAATGTTACAAATGTCATAAAACAGATGATAAAAAAAATTGTGGCAGACAAAATACAACATATTTATGTTAATTGGAACTTTTCATTTTACTTCACGTATTCATATCTGATCCTTGGTGCTCAGACATTGGTATAGTACTTAGACACTTCATTTTAGACGTAAAATTGAATATTTAGACATATCCAACACTTGGACAAGTAGCAGTATCAACGTAACATAGCAATAAATTAATTCGGTGGAATAAATATAAGATTGTGTTTAGTAAAACTTTTAGAAACAAAATGATGACGAAGAAATAGGACTAATACCAGACCTACAAAGAGGATAAGGTAGATAATAAAATTATTAATACAAAATAATACTCTCTCCGTCCCACTTAATTAAATTGTATTTTTTTATTTTTGAATAATAGTCCACCACTTACTTTTTATCTGATCGATACATTTTAACTTTCTTTTAATTTTATTTTTTTCTTTTTATTAAAAATAAACCAATGTAAGTAGGAGTAATCCGCGATCAATCTATGTATGTATTACAATTTACAAATCTTATTAGTGTTCCTAGAGACAATATTAAATGTTTTTATTGACTTAACACATCTAAAAACCTCATTTTCCCTTTCTCTATGTTAGCACAAGTGCAATTCTCCATGTTTATTTCGAAGATGATTTTAATAATTTCATAGCCTATTTTTTAGCTTTCACATTCGAGGATGAACATGGGTGTGCAAGGAATGATGAGAGGTTAATGTTTAGATCACTACATAAAGCAATCAAAGAGCTGTATGAAGAATGTCTTGAACAAGATAAGAGGTGTCATAAATAAGTTAAGAAGGTGAGGGGAGGTGTCTAAGACACCTATTCAACATCTTTAAGGTCTTGCTTAGTGCTTTCTTTGCCTATTGATTCATGTTCTATTTTTCTCTTGCTTTTGCTTATTTCCCTTCACCATTATAAGGTATTAAGACTGTCATTTCAATTGGTACGTGAGCTTATTGTGTTTTTTTGGGTATTTTGGTGAGTGAAATTAAGAATTTTGATGAAGAAACACGATGAGTAAGGGAGTCAGGTTTCATATCCATTATTTGATAGAAAGATGAAATTTTAAGTGTGGAAAACTTATGTTGAAGAATTATTGGTTCAACAAGGTATTGATCACGCGCTTGAAAAAATAAAGCATACATCTTTAAAGGTTGAGAAGTGGGTACCCATGAAGAAAAAGGTAGTGAACACTATTAAGAAGAAAATTATAAAGTACTTCTTGTGTGGATGAGGAGAGTGTTTGATGGGAAGGAATGAGTGATTGACTCTGGTTGCTCATTTCACATTTGTTGTAATGAGAAACTCACTAAGCTTAGTGTGTGTAATGGAGACCTTTTCACTTTGATGAGAAGGTGAAAATGGAATGTATTCGTGAGGTTGTTGTTATGACACATGATGGTTTCAAAAGGAGAATTGGTAAGGTGAGGTACATTCCTGAGTTTAAGAGGAACCTCATTTCATTAGGAAGGTTGATAGTTAAGGATGTTGTTCAAGGCTAATAGTGGGTCCGTGAAAGTCATTAGAGGGAGCATGGTGCTCATAAGAGGAAGAAGTATTAAGAGCAACTTGTATATGCTACAAGTCAGTGGTAGTTGCCTAGGCCACAAGGTTAATAAGGTTGTTTGTGGGTCAGCCAACACTAGTGAAAAAAACGTCAAGTGCTGCGGTTTTTTGGCCACTATATGCTGCGGTTTTGACCCCAAACATTAGTGATAGCAGCAGATGGGCTACTTGAACCGCAGCACAAAATTGTCAACACAGCTGTTAGTTTGGTGAACTTTGACTTAATGTTAAAAATTGTCAACACAGCTATTAGTTTGGTGAACTTTGTACATCCAGGGTACAAAAGCTTTTGAAAAGCCTCTGTCAACAAGTCAAAAACACGAGGACGTTTTCCTAACTCATCCTCGACCCCCTCCATCATCTCATCAACACGATCTACATCCTCATTGACATCCACAATATTGACATCCTCAACAACATTTTTTTCTTTGTAAACTCCCTCCTCACCATTTGATGTGCAAATTTTAATTAACCACAAGTGCACGGTGTACGTGTAGCAATACGGGTCAAACTCAGGGAAGTGAGTTAATAGAGTCGTTCAGTTTATAACCACGAGATACGGAGAAACAAATATAAGTGGGTTGAAAATCTAACACTAGTATGAGAAATAATTTAAATGATGTAAATGAAACTAGTAAATAAAGCAAAGACAACAGTTTATATGAATATAATGATAATAAACAAATTTAGGATGTCGAAAATCGCCTAATTCTGACATGGAAGTCGGTTAAACAGCCCAAACCAGCGTAAAAAATATAATAATATTGTCTAAAAGCACAGCGGAAGACTTATAGAAGTCTGGGCTGAATCCGACCTGTGGCTCGATAGCCACAGCAACCAATATCAAAGTATTTAAAAACTTTACATAATTGTAATACAATTACTTACAACCCAGTTATAAACTAAGTTAATACATTATAAAATATCTATTTTTTTTAAAAGACATGATTTGTCAATATATCATTATAAATTAACCTTCCAAAAACGATGTCCTCGCTATCGCAACACATGACACATAAAGGAGCAGCACATCCATTCGCACTAAAGTTGGCAACCTGAAAGTGGATCTATCCCTCGTAAGAGATAGGCCCTATAAAAAAACTGTCAACAATTGCATTGTCGAGTAATCCAACAAACTACTACATTTGTATACAAGTCATTAACAAACATCTCCAATCAAATTTCTTGTTCACTTGGTAACCATTTATAAACATTATTTTATCCAAATCAAAACTCTTTTAAAAGACCGTTTGGTATAGACATAAATACGGTAATGAACCTTTAGTTCATAACGGATCAAAACACGGCTATAACTCTGCAAGTTAATAGCGTAAATCTAAACTCTTTTAAAAGATCGTTTGGTATCGACATAAATACGGCTATGAATCTTTAGTTCATAACGAATCAAAACACGGCTATAACTCTACAAGTTAATAGCGTAAATCTAAACTCTTTTGTGGGTTCGTTTGGTATCAACATCAAACTCTACAAGTTAATTGTATGAAATTGAGTCTTTGGCATGATTAAAAGTGATCTAATTAATCTCAAGCTTCCGCTCTATTTATCAATATCGGTTTAAGACATTACTAGTATTAATCCTCAAACTTTCGTTTTATTGGTTAAACTAATAGGAATTTAACTTAAATATACCTCAATCCTAAATTAATCCTGATCTCAAACTTCCGTTTTATTGAAAAGGTTGATAAAGATATTTAAACTAAGGTTCACTAAGCATGAGTTTAATCCTAGACCCAAATTTCATACAATTAATCGATCAAAATATCATTCCATGCTTCAAATTAGGGTCAATCCCTTAATCCTAAAAGAGAAATCTACTCACTAAATATAATAACTAACATGAAATTAATAATAAGCAAAACCCTAATTTAGATGATGAACATGAAAATAATGAATTAAATACAATTTAATGAATAATTAAAAGACAAGATAGAGAAACATACAAATTGGAACATAAACAAACCATAGATTGTATAAATAATTGAAAGTTGCAATGAAAAATATAAAAGTTAAGCTTAATAAACTAAAAACTGAAAACTAGAGCATTAGGGCATTTAGGGCACTAAAAGCACAAAAAATTTAAATTAACTATGCCTATTTATATTCTAAGGTTACTTGGGGAACAATCTCCCTAAAAATAACTAATTTCTAATAATAAAATAAAGCTAAAATAAATAAAAACCACTAAAATAGTGAAAGAAAACCGTTAGCGCGTGCATATCAACAATTGGAAACGAGTCGTGGCTTTCAGGCGACGACTCGTCGCTTTGCTTCTAAACAGCCGTCATTTCTTGCTCGGTTGTGAAAATTGGACATAATATACTGTTGGAAAGCTCTTGAAGTCTACATTCCAATACAGCAAACCTTGCATTAATGAGATCTTTCTATCAAAAGTTATAACCAAAAGAGTGTGCATGTATCAAATTTCACCTCAAAACTTTTGCATACACTTTTTTACTCTTTTGCCCATCTTCTTTGTAAAGCATCTTCAAACGAGCAATAATCTCCTTAGTAAGCTCCGGCATCATTAAAACTATAAGAACTATGCTTAAAACGATCCAAACCGCTCAAAATCAACATGAATAACCAAAATGAGTAAAGTAGCATAAATCTTTATAATAATCACGAAGTTAGTAATGAGGACCATCATTAAGGAGTATAAAATGATATAAATAAGTGCAAATAATTGCACTTATCACCATGCTAAACCCAAACATGATATTGAGGCCTAAACTCACGTCGAAGTATGTGCTCTCTAAAGATATCAACACTATTTACCTTTGATACATTGCCACACATGACATATGGGCAATAAAACCAACTCCCCCGTCCTAACTTGATGTTCAACGGCAATAATACAAAATTCTAATACGCCATCAATAAATTCCGACGATTTAATGCTTCCATACATCCAAAAACGATCTTTTATCATCCTAAGTGTCATTCATTAATTCAAAATAAAATTAATAATCATTTTTTAACATATATACTTAATTATACCAAACATCTTTAACCCTAAAAATATATACTTATTTACACCAAATCTATTTAACCCTAAATATACATACTTCATATTCTAATTCTTTATAAGCACTACACTGTATTTCAAAACTAAAATCATTTAGAATGATTAACATTGTATACTTCATACTTCATATACTTCATATTCTAATTCTATATAACCAAACATATTCTAATTCTATACTTCACACTTCAATATTAAGCACTACATTGTAAATAAAATCATATTCAAAATATAAATAATAAAATTAAATCATTTGACCCTAAAAATATATGTATTCTAATTCTAATAAATAAAAACATAAGTATAAAAACAAACCAAATTTTTAACAAAATACACAAATAATTAACAAATTAATAACATAAACTTGAAAAATGTAACATTCACAAATAATTGATATCTTTAGCACTAAAATACTTAATTACTAAATTACAAGTAAAAAAATAAAAATATGAACTTGCAAATTAACAAAATAAATAGAAATTACCTTGATTTCGTGGGTTATGTAATATAATCTACAATGAAAAACAAAAACAAAATTAGTATAAAAAAATTAGCCCTAATTTTCGTGTGTTTTGAATAGCTTGCAAAAACTTAAAGGTTTAAGAAATTAAAAAGAGAAATTATACCTTAATTTCGTGGGAGAATTTTCGTGGGTTTTGAAGATTAACTTGAATAAGACAACAATGGGAGAATTTTCGTGGGTTTGAGAATATGATGAACAAGACAACTTGAAGAAGAAGAAGAAGATGATGATGATAAATTTCATGGGTTTGAGAACGAAAATGCAGCAATATTGAAGATGAAGAAGATGATGATGACGAATTTCGTGTGTTTTAGAGGGGTTTTAGAAGCCGTATTGAAGATGAAGAATAAAACACTAGTATAATCGTATTGAAGAAGTAGTGTTAGTAGAACAAGAGGCGCGTTTTTTAAAAAAAAATAATAAAAATTACATTATATGATGTGGTTCCCTAAAAATCGCGGCATATAGTGTAATTTTTATTTTTTAATTAACAAAAATTACACTATATGCTGCTATATTCAGAGAACCGCAACCTATAATGTAATTTTTTATTTTCCCTCATTTTTTCATCCTATTTTATGCTGCGTCTAAGAAAAACCACAGCAATTATCACGCAGCAGATAAGATTTTTTCCACTAGTGCAAGAAGGTGATATTTGGTGATGGTGAGAGACTTAATCTTGAGGGGGAGATTGTTAATGCAAGTGTCAATTCTCTCATTTGGGAGATGATTTTAATCATCTCATAGCCCATTCTATAGCTTGCACATTGAAGGAGGAAGTTAGGTGTGTAAGGAAGTATGAGAGGCTGATGTTTGGATCACTACATATCTACATGAAGTGAACAAAGAGGGAAGTGATCAAATATTGTACGAGGCTATAGGTGCAAGGGAAGTTCCCTGAACGAGGTAGCCATCGCAATAAGTCACTGATTGCAACTAGTAGATAGGGATGGCAATGGGTCGGATCTGTTTCGGGCCCAAATAGATCCAAATCCAGATCCATTTGTATAGGTTAGACCTAAATCTGAAACTAGATCCGCGGGTCTAAATTTTCAAGACCTATATTCGGATCCATGGATAGTATGGATCAAGTATCGAATCCGAGTCTAAAATGGGTCCAACAATTTTGGCATGTTTGATTTGAATTTTGCATCGTATTGAGATTGTGATAGAGTTATATTCATCAACTGATCATAATAATATGTATAACTACACAACTTATCATCCAAAATAAAATTATACAACTTAAAATTGTCCTCAAAATACCAACCTAATCATTCATTCTAGATTCCCCACATCTACTACATTCATAATCTTTCATTCTCTGTTTTGGTGAACTTTCTTTGACCAAACAATCATCGGTTGGAGGTGAAATTCATCATTTAAAAGGAATTTCTTCAAGAAATGAATCTTCATCATCAGTATAGCCCACCTAGAACGCACAAGTAGCGGAGGCAGCTTAAATCAATGGCCTATCATCTTCATTTTTAAATGATGGTCAATTAACCATTCTTTACAAACTCCAATCTCATCGCCGCTCCAATTCTATAATTGTGGTTGTAAATAAAAGGAAATTTTTAATTCTTAAGGTTTTACTTTAGGTGCTAGTCTATTAAATTTACAATTTATAATCTTACATAAACTGAAGTTAAAGGTAAATTTTATAATAAAAATGGGTAGGATCCACATATGAGAATCTAGGTATTTTTTGATACCTAAATTTGGATCCGTCAATTTTAACAAGTCAATACTCAACTCAGATTCGATGGGTCCAAAAATTTTGGACCCAGACCTGTGAAAACGGATTTCAGCTAGATCTAAGATCTATTGTCATCCCTACTAGCAAAGTAGCAGGTGTTTGTTCAAGCACCTTAATGGACGACCATTTTGGCTTTTTTGGTCTATTCGATTCTTGGGGGCAAGTTTAGTACTTTTTCCTAGTTTTTTTTATCTGATTTTGGCCCTATGTAAAGGCCTAAATATCATTAAGAATCGGGTGTAGGTTAATACATAGAGATCAACTAGGGTTAGAGTGTTCAAGAGTTCTTTCATTTTATTATAGTGTGTTTTTATAAAATGTTGAAATTTTGAATTTGAGAGATTGTTATCTAGCACTTTTGAGATTGGATTATTATTGTATTGTTGAATTCTTAATGATACACAACTTTGTTTGAGAGAGAGGTGTCTAAAATTTTGTGTTTCTTAGTCCATTGATTCATACTCTATTTCTCAATTGCTTTGTCTTCTTGTTATTCATCGTTGTGAGGTCATTAGCCTTCTATTTCACTCTGCCTTCTTTTTTTAATACATAAATGATATACTGTTATATTTTAAATCAAATTTGAAATTCAAGCGTTTTTCGTAATCATAATCAATGTCTCCACGTTTAATCTCCAAACTCTAAAAGTAAAATACAGTTAAGGCATGCTTATGTCGAGAGTAAATATTCAAGTAGAATTAAAGTCAAACTATACAAATAAAGTAAGTAGCTAGAGGATAATTTGAATGAGAAGATAAAGGATAAAGAATATCAATTGTAACGGTACGAACGAGAAAGATAAAGAAAAGGGAGATAATCAACCTTATTTTTGCAAGAGAAGGGGGTAAATATTTACTCTTTATCCCGTTAGGATAAATAATTACCCAATTAATGTGAGGACTAATTATTTCATTTTTTATTCTCTATCACTTTACAACTATCACTAGTGGAAAAAACCTTATTTGCTGCCGTTTTTTTGCCATAATATGCTGCGGTTTTGGCCCGCAACAATAGTGATAGCAGGAAATGGCCTACTTTAAATGTTGCGGTTTAAAACCGCAGCAAAAAAAAGGCTATTTGTTGCGGTCTTCTTAAAAACCGCTTGCAAATAGTGTCTGACTATTTGCTGCGGTTTTTAAGAAGCCCGCAGCAAATAATATATTTTGTTT
>NC_080047.1:36872173-36884673 GCF_026212465.1 Amaranthus tricolor
TACATATATATATATATATATATATATATATATATATATATATACATATATATATATATATACATATATATATATATATATACATATATACATATATATATATATATATATATACATATATATATATATATATACATATATATATATATATATACATATATATATATATATACATATATACATATATATATATATATATATATATATATATATATATATATATATATATATATATATATATATATATATATATATATATATATATATATATATACATATATATATATATACATATATATATATATATACATATATACATATATATATATATACATATATATATATATACATATATATATATATATATATATATATGAAAACGATCGCCAAATACTTACGATGTTAAGAACAAACAACAATGAGCAAAATTAAGTTTGACAAAGTAACAAACAAGGACACAAAGATTTAAGGAGGTTCACCCAATGATGGCTACGTCCTCCGTGGTGTGTAGTTTATGTTTATATTATATCAAATGAATACAAACAACACTTCAATATGAAGAATTACAATTGAGATAGAGATAACAACAATAGGCTATGTGTTTGGCTTAAGGGTTGTGTTTGATGTGTTTTGCATACATGAAGTGTGGGTATGAGAGCCCTATTTATAGTGCTAGGTACTTGAAGATGAATGGCTCACATAAATACATAGTTAATTTAGGGTAATGAATACTATGAAATAACTCTAAGAACTTGAAAAGGCATTATCTCAAGAGTCACACACATGAGACTCTTCACCTTAATCTTCATTAACACCAATAATTCCCATGAATACTCTTCACCTTATTACACCCTTTTGGATTCCACAACTCAAGAGTTACACACATGAATTCAACCCTTTAATGTGCACTCAAGTCACACATTAGTATACTATCATTTATAATCACATTAGTATACTACCATTCATAACAATCTCCACCTTGACTTGAGTTCACCCAAGTCACAACATTCATCAATCCACTTCATATTCAAAAACATACACACCTCAAAATGCCCAAGAGGGCATTATCTCAAGCAAGGAGCTAAACCTACCAAGTCAACACATAACTCAAACTTGGTAGTAGGTAATGACTTTGTCATCATGTCGGCCGGATTTTCCGTAGTGTCAATTTTCTTCAATAACACCCTTTTGTGCTCAACTTCATCCCGGATAAAGTTATACTTAATGTCAATGTGCTTGGACCTTCTATGAAATGTATTTTGATTTCTAGCCAAATGTATTGCACTTTGACTATCACAATGCACACTTACCTCACACACCTTATTGCACATTTCACCAACAAGACCTTTAAGCCATTTTGCTTCCTTGAATGACTCGGCCACGGCTATGTACTCCGCTTCGGTTGTAGAAAGAGCAACCACATCTTGCAAAGATGATTGCCAACTAATCGCCGAACCACCCAAAGTAAACACGAACCCACTTGTGGACTTTCTATTATCTAGATCACCACCATAATCCGAGTCACAAAACCCGGTTAGCTCACTTGAATTTTTCCCATACATGAGACAAACATTTGAAGTATCTTTCAAATACCTCAATAGCCATTTTAGTGCCTCCCAATGTCCCTTACCCGGATTAGACATATATCTACTCACCAAACTCACCGCAAAAGCAATGTCGGGCCTAGAGCATACCATAGCATACATAACGCTACCAACGGCACTAGTGTATGGAATTCTTACCATTTGCTCTTCTTCCTCTTTTGTTTGTGGACACAAATTCTTGGACAATTTGAAATGAGAAGCAAGAGGAGTAGACACACCTTTAGCATCATCCATGGAGAAACGTTGAACAACTTTCTCAATGTACTTCCTTTGACTAAGGTATAAGACACCCTTAGCCCGATCTCTCAAAATCTCCATCCCAAGAATCTTCTTGGCTTCACCAAGATCTTTCATATCAAATTCACTTGAAAGCAACTCTTTCAAGTCCTCCACCTTAAGCAAAGAGCTACATGCTACTAGCATATCATCAACATATAAGAGCAAATATAGTAAAGAACCATCTTCAAATTTCTTAAGATAAACACAGCTATCATAAGAACTTCTAACAAAATCATGTGAAATCATAAAGGAATCAAACCTTTTGTACCATTGCCTTGGAGATTGCTTCAACCCATACAATGACCTCTTCAATCTACACACATGATTCTCCTTACCGGCTACCTCAAAACCTTCCGGTTGCTTCATAAAGATTTCTTCTTCAAGCTCACCGTGAAGAAAAGCCGTCTTTACATCCAATTGATGTAACTCCAAATCCTCCATCGCCACCAAAGCAAGCAATGCCCTAATAGAAGAGTGTTTCACGACCGGAGAGAAAACTTCGTGAAAATCAATACCCTCAATTTGAGAGTATCCCTTTGCAACAACCCTTGCTTTGTAGATGGGAGGAATATCACTAGAAGGACCCTCCTTCCTCTTGAATATCCACTTGCACCCCACAATCTTCTTTTTCTTTGGTGCAACAACGATATCCCAAGTTCCATTCTTCGCAAGAGATTCCATCTCTTGTTTCATAGCAATCAACCACTTGCTTGAGTCATTTGAGGCCATAGCCTCCTTGTACGTACTTGGTTCATTTAACCCTTCAACTTCGCTAGCAATGTTGAGAGCATAAACAACATAATCACACTCTTCAATGTACCTCCTTGGAGCCACGATCTTCCTTCTTTGCCTAGTTGTGGACAAAGGAGGAGACCTTTGTTGAACATCATCATTTTTCTCATTATCAATATTGGAGGATTCAACCTCTACTTGTGCTTCATTATCATCATTATTAAAAGGTTTTTCAACATTAGATATAAGCATGCTATCTTCATCAAAAACATCTCTAGAAACAATAATTTTCTTTGAATCATTACACCATACCCTATACCTCTTTACACCCACTCCATACCCCACAAAGATACCTTTTCTAGCGCTAGGTTCTAACTTACCATCATTTACATGAATATAAGCTGGACAACCAAAGATTCTAAGACTAGAATAGTTTACCGGAGTGTTGTACCATACCTCTTGTGGCGACTTGAACTTCAAGGCGGTATGAGGTGAACGGTTGATCAAATAACATGCTGTAGCCACCGCTTCGGCCCAAAATTGTTTCCCCAAATTTGCTTGATTTAGCATGCATCTTGCCCTTTCCAATAACGTTTTATTCATCCTCTCCGCAACACCATTTTGTTGAGGACGACCTGCACAAGTTCTATGTCTAACAATACCTTCATTAGAACAATAATTGAGAAACTTGCTATCAACAAATTCAAGACCATTGTCGGTTCTCAAGGTCTTGATGCTCCTACCGGCTTTCTTTTCAATCATCTTCTTCCATTCCAAGAAGACATCAAAAACTTCATATTTATGTTTTATAAAATAACACCAAACTTTCCTAGAGTAATCATCAATAAAGGTCAACATGTAGCTACAACCACTAAGGGAGGGCGTTCGAGAAGGCCCCCACAAGTCGGAATGGACATAATCTAATATCCCCTTAGTGTTGTGGATGGCGGGTTTAAAACTAACTCTCTTGTGTTTCCCATAAACACAATGTTCACAAAAACCAAGGTTCCCAAAATTTTTCCCATTAAATAAACCTTGTTTAGAGAGTTCAAACATACCTCTTTCGCTCATGTGACCAAGCCTTAAGTGCCAAAGTTTGGTGTCACGATCGGACATTGTGCTTGTGGATACATTCGCCGAGCCAAGAATGGTTGAACCTTGAAGAGCATACAAACTCCCATTCAACCTCCCCTTCATCACCACTAGTGAACCCTTGGCTACCTTCATAACTCCACCTTCACAAGTGATTCTACACCCGATCTTATCAAGAGTACCCAAAGATAAAAGATTCTTTTTCAAGCCCGGGACATACCTTACATCGGTTAAGGTCCTCACAATCCCATCAAACATTTTAATTTTAATGCTCCCAATCCCAACAACCTTACATGTGGTGTTGTTTCCCATGGTAACATTTCCCCCATCAACACTTTCAAATGTATGGAAGAAAGTTTTGTTGGGAGTCATGTGGAATGTGCACCCCGAATCAAGAATCCATTCATTATTACCTTTGTACTCATGAGTGGCAACAAGAACATCGCCATCATCACTATCATTCACATAACTAGCATTGGAATTGCTAGTTCCTTCCCTTGCCTCTTCTTCTAGCTTTCTCTTAAGCTTCCAACAATCCTTCTTGATGTGGCCCTTAAGCTTGCAATAGTTACAAGTCTTATTTTTGTTTGGCCTTACGGACTTGGACCTTCCTTTACCCTTGTTTCCACTCCCACTAGTGGAACCTTTCTCTTGTGACCTCCCTCTTACAAACAAACCGTCACTAGCATTGCTTGGTGACTTTTGTGACAATTGTGTATCAATGAGATCCCTTTGAGTCAAGGCATTCTTCACATCATCACTACTCAAATTATCTCTACCATAAAGTAGAGTTTCTCTAAAATTTTTATAAGAAGGGGGTAAAGAACATAAAAGATAAATTGCCAAGTCTTCATCATCAAGCTTAACATCAATGTTTTGTAAATCCATAACAATGGAACAAAACTCATCCAAGTGAGGTTTTAAAGGTTTACCTTCCTCCAAGCGTAAGTCGTAGAGTCTACTCTTCAAAAGTAGCCTATTGGTAACACTCTTGGCCATGTAGAGTGATTCCAATTTCTCCCATATACTCTTGGTTGTTGTTTCTTTAACAACCTCTCTTAGAACTTCATTGGATAAGCATAATTGGATTGCCGATAACGCCTTTGTGTCTATCTCTTCCCATCTCGATGCGGACATTCCTTCCGGCATCTTCTCTACACCATCAATCGCCTTGTGCACACCATTTTGAATCAAAATGGCTCTCATTTTGACTTGCCATAAGCCAAAGTTTACATTCCTATCAAACTTCTCAATATCGAGCTTCATTGTAGTCATGATTTTCAAGTAATAATTTCTTAAAACACCGCAAAATAACCTTGGCTCTGATACCAATTGAAAACGATCGCCAAATACTTACGATGTTAAGAACAAACAACAATGAGCAAAATTAAGTTTGACAAAGTAACAAACAAGGACACAAAGATTTAAGGAGGTTCACCCAATGATGGCTACGTCCTCCGTGGTGTGTAGTTTATGTTTATATTATATCAAATGAATACAAACAACACTTCAATATGAAGAATTACAATTGAGATAGAGATAACAACAATAGGCTATGTGTTTGGCTTAAGGGTTGTGTTTGATGTGTTTTGCATACATGAAGTGTGGGTATGAGAGCCCTATTTATAGTGCTAGGTACTTGAAGATGAATGGCTCACATAAATACATAGTTAATTTAGGGTAATGAATACTATGAAATAACTCTAAGAACTTGAAAAGGCATTATCTCAAGAGTCACACACATGAGACTCTTCACCTTAATCTTCATTAACACCAATAATTCCCATGAATACTCTTCACCTTATTACACCCTTTTGGATTTCACAACTCAAGAGTTACACACATGAATTCAACCCTTTAATGTGCACTCAAGTCACACATTAGTATACTATCATTTATAATCACATTAGTATACTACCATTCATAACAATATATATATATATATACATATATATATATATACATATATATATATATATATATATATATATATATATATACATATATATATATATATATACATATATATATATATATATATATACATATATATATATATATATATATATATATATATATATATATATATATATATATATATATATATATATATATATATATATATATATACATATATATATATATATATACATATATATATATATACATATATATATATATATATATATATACATATATATATATATATATACATATATATATATATATATACATATATATATATACATATACATATATATATATACATATACATATATATATATATATATATATATACATATATATATATATATATATATATATGTATATATATATATATACATATATATATATATATATATATATATATATATTTGCTATTTTAATGCTGCGTCTAAGGAAAATCGCAACAAATGGCATGCAACAAATGAGGTTTTTTCCACTAGTGTATTTCCTACCTTAAATAAGAAAATATTCTCTTAAATTTTTACTTTGATAACCTTATTTATTTAGTTTGACTTTTATTTTCCTATTATATAAATATTTATTTTCAATACAAAAATTACAGTGAGAGACAGATCTGATGGATCATTCAAATAGGCAAATAACAACATTTAAAAATGTTAAAAATCTAATAATATTGCAATAAAAAGTAAAAATGAGCTTGATTGAATTGATTAAATTGTCACTCCTCTCATAAGATGCCAAGGATCAAACTTTAACATTAGCAAATATGTAGTTTCCAATTGTTCTATTTTTATTATTAAGTAATTAATTAATGACATTATTTTATTTTCTGTTCAGAATCTTTGAGTACCAAAAGTTGAGGGCGTAGAACACCGAATTTGATTTCTTATATATGTATTTGCCATTTGGGTATTGTAATTTCGAGCTATGACTAACTCAAACATGCCACGCACCATTTTTGAATGATAGAAGTATTATTATAATACTTCTTATTCTATTCATTAATTTTATTTATTTTCTGTCACTATTTACTTATTATTTTTAATTTGTATTTTATTCTTAATCTATAACTATTCTTAATATTAATTTCTTATAATTTTTAATTAAAAATATTTAGAAATATTAAGAGTTAAAATATTAACTCGACAACAGTGAAAAACTAAATGAGACTAATAAGTCAAATAAGAGGTGATACAATATTAATTATTATAATTTAGTCCCTTTAAATCTCTCAATAGTCAATCTCTCAATAATCAATACAGCAGTCAAGCAAGACTTTAACAATCTTATTATATTTAACTCCTTTTTAATCAAGTATTACATCATCAGCTGCACTATATATACCTGACCACTAATTTCTTATTTTCGAACAATCTTAAGCTTAAGTTTACATATTTCTTTAGTTTCTCTTTTTTTAGAAGCTAAACAAACCATAACTCTTTAATTACCCTTTTCTTTCTTGCTTCCATTCTTTTGATCTCTAAGGTAATTTTTACATTCTTTTGTGTCTTATTATTACTTCTTCCGTTTCTAATAACGTTTTTATTTGTTAGTATTTTTTTTGATCTTTTTATTGTTGTTTTAAAAAATCGTTTTTATTTATATCACAAATTTCAAACATAATTAACCTCGTTTATTATAATATAATTTTTTATTAATGCTTATGATCCTTAAATGTTTTTCTACTAATTTCACTTTAACATTTTTATATTGTTTATGGTCACTATATATTTTCCACTAATTTTATTTGAACAGAAGGTGTAAAAGAAAAGAAAGGGTAAACTAGACTTCATTCAAGAGTTTTATTTTTCCGAAAATAGTGATGGAACAAGTAATATTTTAAATGGATAAAAAAGAAAATCTAGCAAATAAAGTATAATGAAACGGAAAAGCATAATTATTTAATTATTTTTGTTTAGTTTTAAAAATTAAGTTATTATTTATTGATGATATGATAATTAATTTTACAGGATGGATCAAATGTGGACGGTAACTTTAGTGTTAGGGTTATTGCCTGTAGTGGGGTGGCTGATATGGTGGTGGAATGAAATATGGTATGTGTGGCCTATTGAGGCAAAACTACGACGACGCTCCAAAACAGAAGACACTACGGTTGCACTACCACCAGGTTACTTAGGTCTCCCGATTCTTGGTGAAACCATTCCTTTTCAATGGTTTTTCAACATCGTCCGTCGTCCGGATGATTTTATCAAGTCTAAAATAGAAAAGTATGTCATCACTACTAATCGTATATATTTATTTATTAGTCTAAGTTATTATCTCCGATTGAAAATACTTGCAATTAATTGTAACATGTCATGTGAGAAATCGCCACTATCAATTGTAAGTTTAAAGAACGGCAAAAGTATTTTTTTATGACAAAGAATGATAAACACAAAAAAAAAACACAATTTGTTACCTACGTTTACAGGCAGATTAAAAACAGTTTTTATTAATATGTGGGAAGAGAGTCGGATAAAATTCTTAGATAATCTAATTAGAATAAGATTAATACTAGGCCCATAACAAAAAGATAGGTAAAAAATATGAAAACTTATACTCTTTTCGTCCCATTGAATTTGCATCATTTTTCATTTTTGTCTATCTCACTTAATTTGCATCATTTTTATTTTTAGAAAATGACCCACCATTTTTTTATAATCTCATCCATACATTTTAACTCTCTTTTAATTTCATCCACACAATTTATTCTCTCTTTTCATTTGTTACCACTTTTTTAAAACTTACCCAATTCCTCTTTGATGTAATCCAAAGAGGACAAATGAGTAATGTTAATGATTGGAGAATAATGACAGGTACGGAGAAAATGTGGGAGTATATCGAACCCATTTATATGGGGCTCCAAGCATCATTGTGTGTGCTTCTTCTCTATGCAAACATATTCTCAACTCTGGCGAAAATTTCAAGGCAGAATGGCCCACCAATAAAGTAGTAGGACGTAATTCAGTAATATCAATTGAAGGAGAACGTCATGATATAATCAAGAATCTTGTTGTCAACTGTTTCTCTCGTCCAGATGCACTTGCATGGGTTATGCACAAAGTTCAACCTTGTATTGTTTCAGCTCTCGAATCATGGTCTCAAAAGCCTAATATCAAAACCTTTTATGAACTTAAGAAGGTAATTTATTGCATAGCTTAAAACATTTTTATGTTCTAAATATGATAGGGGTTTTTAATTTTTATTAAACATGGTTAACATTTTGGTACACACTTTTATTTTCAGGCAACACTTGATTGCACTCTAAGATATGTTGTTGGATTTGAATATAACTCTCATCAAATAGAAGATCTTGCAAAGGCATATGAAGGTTTGAATTTGGGCTTCAGAGCTACCCCGTTACATATCCCCGGAACAACTTACTATCATGCTCTCCAAGTACGCAATTCTCTCTTCTTTTCAATGTATTTTCGCTGTTTCTTTTAATTTATTTGCAACACTTTGATTTTTACACTATATACTCACAAGTTATATTTTGACATATTGTTTAGGGTCGGGTAATTCTATAGTGATTTGATTTAATGTTTATAATATTTACTTATATACAATTAGAGATATTAGCATTTAAAAAAATTACATAACATATATAATTTGAGAAGGGTTGCAACTTAAAACAAACACAAAAAGCATTTCATTAGTTATTTTAGTTAGTAATTAAGATTTAGGTCAATTGTAATTGTGTACTCATGATAAATTCTATGGGCATATATATTTATGTTGTTGCTACAACAGATAATATAATAAATACCAATATATTGATGATTAAATGAATATTTTACTTAATATTTCAGTGTCGAAAGAAGATAGTTAAGATCTTTAAGGATGAGATGGAGAGAAGAAAGACAAGTGGAAAAAAAGAAAATGAAGAAAAAGAAAGTGCTGGTGATCTAATGGACGCATTAATGAAAACCAAGGACATTGAGGGAAAACATTTGAAAGATGAAGAAGTTTTAGATAACGTCGTAAACTCTATCCTTCTTGGTCATATTTCCAGTGCTTATTCTGTAACATGGTGCCACTATTTCTTAGCCAAGTCTCCCACTGTTCTTCAAAAAGTCCGAGTAAGTTACTCACTTGTCACTTATTTTACTTTGTTAATCCATGCATTTATAAAATCTTATTTTCTATTGAAGTTTATATATGTATATTTATATTTTTGTCATTAAAAAGTTCATAAATAAGTAGCACATTTAAACTTTTTGATCAAATTAAATAATTGTAGGAAGAGAATAGAGCTCTTTTAAAAGAAAAGAATGGTGAGAAGCTTACAAATGGAGATATTCAAAAGTTAAAATACACAAACAAGGTCGTGGAAGAAGTTCTTAGAATGGCAAATCTTTCCGGCTTTCTTTTCAGAAGAGTCATGGAAGATGCTGAATTTAAAGGTAGATTTTACTTGAGTATCGTATTGTTTAATATTGATGAGAATCATGCATACTCATGTGATGGTGTGGTAGAATGTAACATGTTACGACATATCTTTTAATAACATACATTTATGCAGGTTATTTAATTCCAAAAGGTTGGCGAGTAATGGTGTGGCTAAGGCAGCTTCATAATGATCCAACAAATTTTGATGATCCCACATGTTTCAATCCAGATAGATGGGATGTAAGTTCCTTGATTTTTAAGTTATTTTCTAAGTGCAAACATACTCAAACATACAACCATGTTTTCAAAGGACAAGTTATAATAAATGCATCCCTCAAAACTACATATATCTATTAAATTAAATATATTTCTAATATAGAAATTAATTTTGATAATTTGATAATTAATTCCACAACACATACCTAATATTTTTCTTTTAGCTTTTCATATACGATCTTCAAAATTATATAATATTCATTGGCCTAGCTTTACACCTTTCAATTGTCTAATATGTATAAGGTCAAACAAGATTTTGAATAATCTTTTGTGATTATGAAGTATTATTTTGAAACTCTTATTAAGATTTTCACTATCTTCAAACTCTTAACTAAGTCTATATAGACTATATAAGTCTTCTACAAAGCCAAAGTTTGAACTTTCAACTTCATGTTCAAAATAATAGCAGTAGTTTGGTTAATGGTATTAAATGGTTATAATGAAAATGTTTTATAGTGTAAAATTTCATCAAAAATTCTATGTCATTCCCATGGTAATGAAACTTTGATAACAAAAAAATTTCTTTATTTATAAATTTCCATTACCACCTAATAACACATCTCCCAATGGTAATGCACTAGAATGAACTTTATGAAGAAAATGAGATGATTGAAGTAGGATAAGCTTAGCCATCAAGGTAACTAAGAAATTTTTCAACCAAAATTATACTAATTTTTCATTCTTATTACCACCATTTATTTCCACGTACCAAACGAGTTGTAGAAGTAATTAATAATTAAGAAAATATCCCAACATGTAGTATTCAATACCAACCCTTTTATAATCCAAGAATTCAAGAATTGTCAAAAATAATATACTTTTTAGTAATTCAAAAGCATTAATTTTTTTCAATTATGATGTACTTAATTACTATTTACCTTATTTAATGATGATAACCTTTAATTGGCAGACACGTCCAAAACACGGTACATACCTTCCATTTGGAGGAGGTTTGAGATTTTGTCCAGGAAGCATGATCATTCGTCTTATTATGGCCCTTTTCATCCATCACTTAGCCATTGGATATGAGTAAGTATCTTACATCCTAGATATTTACCATAGTTATGATTATTATTATCAACTGGTCTTGTTGGATACCGTCTCACTATAAAAAGTCTATATAATTAGTCTACTTATCTAATTGATAAATTGTAAGTAATCATTTTAACATACTAAATATATATGTGGGTCAGGCTGATAGAGTTGGCCTCACCATGAGACCGTGTCATTTAAGAATTTGTATACTCTCTTCATTTCTTTTAAAACGTCTCATTTGCTTTTTGAGTATTATTCATCAATCATTCTTACTTTATAATTTATTCTTAATCTATGAACAAAAACACAGTCAAATAGGATTTTATTTAATTCATCTCAATATAAGATGGATTAATATCTATTTTTTATAATTATTAATTATGTACAATTAGAGATAGTAAAGATTAAATTAATGCATTACCAAACATGCAATAGAAAAATATGACGTTTGAAAAGAAACGGAGAGAGTGCGTGTGATATAACATTTTGGTTATTAATATATTTTACACTTTTTTATTCAAAAATAAATTAATATTATAAAATAAAACATACCGAAAATACAAGATAATTCCTAAGGATGGAAATGGAATTAATATGAATGTTTTGCAGGTGGGAAATGCTGAATCCTAATGTTCCAATCTCTTATTTGTCGCATCCTTTGCCTGCGGATGGCCTCGAGATTTCTATGAAGAAACTTTAAGCTCGATCACAAATCAACATACTATCAATAATGAGCCAATTTTTGAAGAAAGAATAATTGATATTCTATGTATATCGCAGCAATATCTATGGATATTATTCCTGGCATCCTACAGCAAATTCAAATGCTTTATGATCAGCGTGCTTCACATGCTGTTTTATTTTTTTATTTAATAAATAATGGACAACTATTTTAATAATATTGCAGTAATTAGATCTAGGTTTTGTAATCAATATTTCGACAAAATATATATATAAATAAATTTATTACAAATTTCTACTACTCTAATGAATCATTTTTTTAGTTTGTAATTTTGTATACGTACGTCTACGATGAGTTTAAATAGTACTCTCTCTTAATTATTTAACTACAAGTCTACAACGTATAATATTTTTTTAATGGAATATATTTAGTAATATTTA
>NC_080047.1:36889673-36922173 GCF_026212465.1 Amaranthus tricolor
TAGATTTGAATGTACAGATGCTAATTTTTGGAATTAAGTTTTCACGAAGCTTATTTTTTGAAATTAAGTTGTTAAAACATCTTATTTTATTCAAATTTTCAGTTTTTGTTCTCTCTTTTCAATGATTTTAGTATATACTATTATATGCGTCTAGCCCAATATATTATATGTGGGCTAGGCTCAAAACATTTTAAATTAATCATGGGATTTGTCATGGTCTCATGGATCATCTGTTACTTGGGCCTAAATCGTAAATGGTATTCTCATGAAGCTCATTAGCTATCTTGTGTTCCAATGTAAGTTATGTAAGCAAGAGTCTTCGAGTCATTCTAAAGTATGTTAATAGCCCGTTTGGTTGATGGTAATGAAGTAATGGAAATGAAATGTTGTAATGGCAATAGTAATGAAGGAATGGATATGAGAATTGGTAATGAAGATTCTTTTGTTTGGTGTGCATGACTAAAGAATGGTAATGGAAGATAATATTCCATTGATTGCATTTGGTTGTTAGTAATAAAAAATGGTAATAACTCTTAGTTTCATTATTGTATATTTGTATCTAAAAGCATTATTGTATCTAAATTATTCTATCTAATGATTCTTTTTTTAATAATAATATTTTTTGGATAATTACATACATTACCTTTTTTTCTTCATTATTTTTTTTCTTCAGCTCGAAACAACATTACCTTATTTTATTACCACAGTAATACTTCATTACCATCACCGCCTAATACCATGTTGTTTGATGGTAATGAAAATGGCCATTTTTGGTAATTTCATTACCTTATTTTATTACCATCCATTACCATTGAAGGCATCCAAACAACAAAAATCTTCATTACTTAATTTTATTACCATTACCGCCCTCTAATACTATGTACCAAACGGGCCGTAAATATTTATTACGTCCTGACGGCATTAAAAAAATCTTCGTATAGATCCTTCAAGAAATTTTAGTATAGATCCTTTAAGCTAAAGTCTATGGTGCACTTGGAATTAGATTATTTAAGTACTTCATCTTATACAAATACTGATTTAAGCATCGGAAATGATCTCTAGAGAAAACTTTATGACCCCGTAAAATATTTTATTTATATAGTTATAATATCAGGTGATATACAAAGAACGAAGGACTAAAAATTAAGTAGCTTTATATCCAATCCATATTAATCATAAATGTATCCAAGATTATGCATGAACTATAAAAAGAAAATTGTAAACATTCAATGTTCAAACAAAAAGTTCAACTTTTTTTTTTTTTATCAAATCCAGGTTTCAAATATGACGATATTGCCACATGGCCTTTGAGCTTGAATAGAATATAATATAATTATTATATTTCTCTATCAATAAATGCTTAGGTGTAGAAACGTTATGATTGGCTACTGATATGATGTGGCTATTTCCTATTGGATGATATGCGTAGCTTTGCGCTAATCAAATTTGAATGTTTTTTTATTATTCCCTTTTCCAGCACCTTGTGACTTTCGTAAACAAAGGTAGTCCTTGATACTTCTATTAAACAATTAAAAATTAAAACTACTCTAAAAGTAATCTTGTCAAACTTATACTCCTAAACTTTTCTAAAACATGTTAGTTTCTCATTTTTTTAATAAAGTTCTCATTTAAAAAGTTAACGGGAATTAAAAAAAATCGATACTTTAAGATAGTAGATAAATTTTCTCTGTTTTATTTAAATGTCTCATTTGCTTTTTGCATATTTGTTAAAACACTAGTTCAATACTCAATAGTAATAATTGTACATAATTAAAAATTATAAAACTCAGATATTAATAAACCTTGTGTTGAGATGTTTAATGGATTAAAAATAAAATGCAAATTAAAAGTGATTAATAAATAGTAACCTAAATTAAATGGGACATTTGAAAAGAAATGGAGAAAGTATTATTTTATTGAATAATAAATTTGATTGAGAAAAAATTGTTAAGAGATACATAATAAAATACAAAACACTAACTTTCTCATCACGACATATAAAAATGAAATCGTGTACATACCTATTAAATAGGAAAACTAAGTAACTAACTACACATAAAAATAGTGAGCGTATCTCATGACTCCATAACTTACCCCACTAAATTAGAAATAACTCCTAAAAATAATAACTACCCACATAACCACTACTTTGACTATAACTAATATTTTGAATCAACTCAACACTCCCCTTTAATTAAAAAAAATTAAAGGACAATATATTTTCTTAACAAACAAAAATTTAATAAACAACTACTTGAGAAAGACCTTGACGCACAATGCATATTACTGACTTCATCAAACTGCAAGTGACAAGCATCCACACACACTTAACCATACTTCACTGATCTTTGCTCGATAGATCATAAAACTCAACACAACACATACTTCTAAATACCCACACAATAACACTTCACCAATTAACCTTTACACACGTAAAGAAACCAAACAACATCATAACACACAATTTAGAAGAGCTTGCTCTCTTGTCCTTCGACATTTTGAGCAAAACTGTTTTGCTCTTTACCTTACTCTTCAACTTTGTCTTTTCTCTTGCTCTTGCTCATCAAATTCTTTATTCCAAGACCTTACTTCAATATGTCCATACCTTTTGCAATAGTAACATTGAATTCTTCTTCCAAATGGACGCTCTCACCTTGATCGCCATGACCTCCTCGACCTCGGGCAAAACCTCTAACACCACGACCACGATAACCAAAACCATCTCTACCTTGACCATGACCTCCATTATTAAAAACCACTCATTTGCTTCCCCCCCTTACTTGAAAAGCCTTATCTTCGACTTAATCTTCCTCCTTATAAATTCTCACTTCATGAGCTAAGAAGGAACACATTAACTCATCAAAACTATAAGTTGATAAGTCTTTGAACTCCTCAATTGCAGCCACCACATGATTGTAGTTCCTTGTAAGGCTTTTCAAAACTTTACTTACAACGATAATGTTACTAATTATTTCCCCATAAGATCTCATTTAGCTCACAACCCTTGCAACTCTAGACAAATAAACTTGTATACCCTCCTTATCATTCATCTTTAAACTCTCAAACTTAGAACGCAAACTTTGTAACTTAACTGCAATCATCTTCTTATCGCCAAAATACTCACTCTTAATGATTTCCCAAGCCCCTTTTGATGACTTTGCAGATGAAATTCGGGGAAATATATCATCATCTAAAGCGGATTGGATGAAAAACAGAGCGCATCCTTCTTGCAATTATCATGCAAGCTTTGACTAGGTTGTGTCGGTGACTGTTCCGGTTCAGTATACTCACTTTCAACTATGTCCCATAACTTATGAGCATTGAACAATGTTTGCATTTTCACACTCCATAAATAATATTTGTCCCCTTTAAACATGGGTATTGAGGGTTGAGATGACAAAATAGCTCCATTTACGGACATGTTTTCTAGGCACACTAAATAAAACAAAGAGAAGAAAAAAAATCTGAATAATGAAAGATATTGCTTGAAGGGAGACAAGAAACAAGAGTTTGGCTTTCGCTTTTAAAAATAAATACGAACTCTTTTCTAACGCCTATCTAACACACATACTGT
Source organism: Amaranthus tricolor (assembly GCF_026212465.1). Lineage (NCBI taxonomy): Eukaryota > Viridiplantae > Streptophyta > Magnoliopsida > Caryophyllales > Amaranthaceae > Amaranthus > Amaranthus tricolor. The sequence goes on from NC_080047.1 coordinate 36,893,248, forward strand.
TTCTAAAACATCATAACATTTTTCATTCCTTATTTTGTTTTTAATACCCGACAAGGCTACACAACACAAGGTTTATTGCTTACAATCTCTCGACTACAGCGGAAAAAAAAATTTGGATCTAACGTGAAGCTCTGATACCATGTTGAGAGATATAGAATAAAATGCAAAACACTAACTTCCTCATTATGACATATAAAAATGAAATACATGTACCTATTAAATAGAAAAACTAAGTAACTAATTACACATAAAAATAAGGAGTTATCCCATGATTCCATAACTTACTCCACTAAATTAGAAATAACTTCTAAAAATAGTCACCCACATAATCACTACTTTGACTATAACTAATATTTTGAATCAACTAAACAAAAGAAGGGTTTATAAACATTAAAAAAATTTAAAAGAAAGTTAGAAGAGAAAATATAAAGACCACTACTAATAAAATAATGTTTTATAAAGTTGGTGGTTAACATGTGGTCACCATAAGGAATATAAAAATTTTAAAATGAAGTTATATGTGAGGACCATAAATATTATTAAAATATTAAAATGAGGATGAATAAGGTTAGTTTTGTCCAAAATTTGTAATATAAATAGAAAAATTCTTTATGGATCAACGAATGGAACACCCCAAAATGGCAAATGAAAATTTCTTTAAGGAACAGAGAGAATAGTATATAAGAGTGGTTTAGCGAATGAATATTGATTTTTTTTATTGTCTTGTTCAATCAGTTGAAAATATTGGTTGTTTATATTGGCTTTTAAGCTATTAAATAAGTTATTTGTTTGAAATGTTAGGTGAATTTAGTATTAGCTATTGATTATTTATTAGAAAAAATGTGGGCCAATAAACCAAAAATCAAAACAAAAGTTATTTACTATACAGCTAGTTTCTTGAGAGACCGTCTCTTTGAGAGATATATCTCAAGCTTAGCCCATTAAAGATTAATGTTTACTTACCGTATTCTTAATGTCTACTTACATTATCCTTAATGTTTACTTACCGTATCCTTAATGCCTACTTTCAATATCTTAAATGTCTACTTATATCATTCTTAATGCCTACATACAATATTTCAAAAAATATATAATGGACCAGGCAAATTAGAAATGGTTTCTTAAAGACATCGTCTCTCACAAGAATTTGTGTTTCCCAAGAAAAACCTCTCCCTCAAGTTAATTTTTGTTTAATATATGTGACATCATATTAAGGATCAACATTTTACAATTGTTATATAAATGTATACTTCCACGGGCATATATATTTTCAGTTGGTCTTGGCCGAGACCGTCTCAAATTGAGACCAAGAATGGACCGGTCCAATTGGCGCGTGTATCAACTTCACATGCTTTCTCTCGTTTTTTCCAGTTTATCGGCATTTTTCAATTTTAATCTTAAAGGTATCAATTTTGACCTTAAAGGGTATCAATTTCAACTTAAAGTAAATTTTAAACAGATCAATTGACATAAAAAATTTCAATTTTGACCTATTTGTGATCAATTTGACATTAAACTGATTAATTTCTATCTAAATATGTTCTGTTTCACAATGAGAACGAAGTTAATAAAATGGTATTATTTATGGATGAATTTTAAACAATAAATGAATTGTCAATAACACTATCAATAATAGTGTTAAAACATCATACAATACAAGTACTTTTATTCAATGCAACATGATGGTTTTAATGAAACATAAGAGTACTTGTACTCTTTAACCATCGATCAATAATAAAATAATAGTGATATTACTCTTTCCTCAACACGTTTTTATATATTTGTAAATCGTTCAAATTGAATATGTTAATAGTTAAATTATGACACATAAATTGACAATTAATGTTTTATGATCTAACTCAATTTTGAACGTATAAGCTCCAATTATCATTTTCAAAATAAGTATTTTAAAGTCTATAAAGATATTGTATAGGTTTTAGTTCAAATTGAATATGTTAACAGTTAAATTATGACATATAATTTGACAATGATGTTTTATAATCTAACTCAATTTTGAACTTCTAATCTTCAATTATCGTTTTAAAAATAAGTATTCAAATTGTATAGATATATTGTATAGTATTTAGTTCAAATTTAATATGTTAATAGTTTTAACACTATTATTGATAGTTTTATTGACCATTCATTTGTTGTTTGAAATTCATCCATAGAATGATAGAATAATACTATTTTATATAACTTCGTTCTAAAATTGTGAAACAGAACCATATTTAGGTAGAAATTGATCAGTTTAACGTCAAAATTGATCACTTATAAGTTCAAATTGAAATTTTTTACTTTAATTGATATGTTTAAGTATTACTTTACGTTGAAATTGATACCTTTAAGGTCAAAATTGATACCTTTAAGGTCAAATTTGATAAATGCCCAGAAAATGGAAAAAACAAGGAAAAACGTGTGATGTTGTTAAACGCACGAATTGGACCGGCCCACTCTTGGTCTCAATTTGAGACGGTCTCAGCCAAGTTTTGGTGATATATTTTTAAGAGAAAATTAACAGAGAATTGGGTCTTCTGTTCGCAGAAGTAAATACCACTTTTTAATGTAATATCCTGAATATGATTTTCATATAATATTTTCCTTCTCTAGTCTACCCTTTTATAAAAAGGCTAAAAGATTGGGAAAGTTTCTAACTTGCCTCAAATATGATATTCCCTTCAATTCACAACCATTATCTTATCTTATTTTTTGATACTAACTATTTATCACTCTTAATTAGCATTTTTTCTTAATCTAAACGTCAAAATATAGTCAAATGAGATCTTGTTTGATTCTTCTCAATGTAAATTTTATTAATATTAATTTTATAATCTTTAATTATGTCCAATTAGAGATATTTATAATTGAATTTGTATATTACTTAAAATGTAAAAACCGAATAGAACAATTGGTGTTAATTGAGAGAAGCATTAAGTTTTAGGCTAATAATCTCACAAATATTCTTTCATGATTGTAATGTTCATCAACTCCTTTTTTTTAGTTCTCACATCCAGCACATTTAACATCAAGTCAATTTATGACCTTATGTCTAATGTTTGTGTTGTAATGTGCTATTTTCTGCGTTTAAACATGTTGAACATTTGAGCTTCCAATCCATTCGTAACTAGTAGCACAATTTAGTCGGCGAATATCTCTAATTTGGTGATTTTAGCCAAATGAGTATGATGAAATACCAACTACAACTTATGTCCTTGGTATAGATGTTAATTTGAATCATCAGGGTGATTTCGAAATAGCTATTTCAGATCAGTTTAAAATAGAATTCTGTGTCCATGTTGATTTTTATATAATTGCAAATGCATTTTTAAGTCGAATCAAGTTAAGTTCGATTAAAAGATTGGGTGAATATCAGATTATCAAATCTGTTTTGAACAAATTTAGTCCTTGGAGTTGGGAGCGCACCAAGTTTTTGATCTTCATCGGCACAAAATCTTCTTGCCCCAACACAATCCATAACTTGATAAATACACGTCGTAACAAAGGGGGATAAAAAGGGTAATAAAACAAAATCTCGTTCTAAAGGAGTTCCATGTAGCATATTAAACTGACAAGAGTGTGTGTCGACCTCACAATAAAAATTAAAGAATCAGTCTTACGAATTCTATTTGTAGTCATAACCCACGTAGAATAGCATAACAACAGATATCGAAAGAAAAAAGAATCTTGGTTCTAATATCAATTGATATATTGGGAAACCCACTTGAATCCATCACCATATCCCATCTTACGGACAATGCTGCACATGAATACTTCAAGGGGACGAACATTGGTACCCGCAAGATTCACCTTACCCTTACCAGTAGTGCAATTAGCAAGCCCGAGATGGAAGCGTAACTCCTCCTCGGAAGCTGCATACGGTATGTCAATCTTGTTCCCTAGGATAAGAAATGGAACATTGGCCAAGGCTTCGTCAGAGAGCAGTGCGTCGAGCTCTTTCTTTGATTCAGCGAATCTCTCCTTGTCGAAGGCATCCACAAGGTAAACAACGGCGTCAACCTGCACTTGAAAGAAACAAAAAGTGTTACGGATAATGAACAAGAAAACATAACCGACGTATAGACATAAGAGTATAAACCCAACAACGATCGAGTTTAACTTCCAACTTCCTACATGAACGATATGAAGCACATGAGAGACCCGAGTAAACAGAAGCACAAATGATCTTGTACAGGGTTAATGGGTAAGGATGAGGCATAAAGCTCACTCATACAAGAACACACAAACCCATCGGTGATTTTATCCTTTAATTATCAATCTCGAATTGAGGGACTCTTTGACCGCGCTCTCCTTTATGGGTATGAGTTTCCGCTTTCCTTCCCTCCCCAGACCCTGCTCATGGTTTTCTATGGATGAGATATACCGGATATGATGATGATGAATTATCAATGGTGAGTTGAACTAAACACGACCAAAGACAATGATATAGGGTTCCATCTAGAAAGATGTTGCACAACTCACCACCCACCCAATATAAGAGGAACAGTAGGGAGAAAAGAAAGAAATAAGCATTGCGTACTATAATGGAAAATATCCAAAGGTCTTCCTTCATGGAAACAGAAATGCTAAAAAGAACATGGGCACTCTAGTGTTCATCAATCATCATATTTTACATATAAAGTCAAGCAAATTTTACTTTTACAAAACATTAAACAAGTCAAAAAGACAAAGATAAAATTCTCTCACGAGGTCAGTCAAATGATCATTTAATCCAGATATTAAAACGACAATTAGGTCCTTTCTTTATCTTTGACCCCCTTAGATATGTTTATAGTTCAGTTCAGTTTCTAGGAGTTGGGTGATAACCACAAGGAACACATAACATGATAAAATACATTGGTGATGCTACATTACGATAGATGGAAAAGGGCCATATACAGAAATGTACCGGGTGGATAACTTATAGCCAAAAGAACTACAAGATCAGATCTTCCATTATAAGCTATAAGGGAATAGAAGGGCCGCTAAAGGCCTACAATAACATTCACCATATGTGATACGTAACAAATAAAGAAAAAAGTCAGTATCCAAGCACTCTTTCGTGCAAAGGTCAGGTACTCAATGATGTTAACACTTTGCTAGCCCCCAACTCCTCCATCTTTCCTCCAACTCATCATTTCACTTACCCCCCCAGCTTTCTAACCTCAGCCCAAGATTACCCATAAATATAAATCTTAGAAAAAGAAACATTCTAAATTATGTTCAAATATAAGCTACCACAATCATCTCACAATCGAATAAGTACAAATAAGTTGAGTATATTTAGACATGTTCAAATAAGGGGTTGTTAAGAATAAATTCACAATAAGAGAAACCACCTCACGGTCCAAAATGAGCCCAAAACATCACGCCAAATGAACCCTACGACTTTAAGTTAAAAATATGCATGAGAGTATCTGAACATAAAAGAACTTATATTAATTTCTAGAGTTAATAAGCATATAATCATGGAAAATATAGGAACTTATGTGTTCAACTTCAAAATATACCTTAAACTTTAAAGCTAAATAACCTAAGTTCTAATACTTTACAGCTATATAGCATACCAACAGTGTCAAATTCTTATACTTCACAGTTTATGTGATGCAAGACTTCGAAAGGCATATAAGCATATGAGAACAAAGAAACAAAGGTGGTATTAATACGGATTTGCAATCCAGGATACAAAATCCAACACAGGCAGATTCCAAAATTGGAAAAAAAAAAAAAAAAAAAAAAGCATTAAACAACAATTCATTCTAAAACCCAATTATCACCATTTATCAACTCGTACAATCTCCACATAAACTCATTAGCATACAAAATTTAAATCATCATAAAAACCCATATCAAATCTAGACCAAAATCATGAACCACAGAAAGGCTCAAATGATCATAAAACTTTAAATAATCATCATCAAAGAACTTTTATATTAAACCCACCCCAAATGTCGAACCGCACACAAAGATGAGCAACTTTCAAATCTAATTAAACCCTCTGAAAAAAAAGACCTTTAACATTGACTTTTTCATATCAAAATCCCATAAGTAATCCGATCATAAAACCCCAAATAAGAGCTGAATTAATTAAATATAAAGAACTAAATTCACCACAAGAAACAGATCCAGAGTACCTTATATGCTATTCATGGTCTCTATCATCTAGAAAATCAATATTTATCGTTTACCAAAACTTCCTAATTTGTCAATTGTCACAAAATCAAAATTAATATATATTTAAAAAAAGGGAACAAAAACCTTGGCATAATAATCTTTCCAAACTCTACGAGCAATCTGATGACCACCCAGATCAAAAGCTTTAAACTTGATTTTCCCAATACTTAGCTCCTCTGAAGTAGGATGTTGAGTCGGTTGATGTTGAACTAATCTCTGAAAACAAATCATTCAAAAACAAAAGTCAAAATCCCTAAATCAATTTTTCCCTAAATCAAAAAATTCAAGAAAAAAATTACCTCGTCTTTCAACATGTGAAGAAGAGTGGTTTTTCCAGCATTGTCAAGACCCAAAAAGAGAATTTTAGCTTCCTTTTGATATAACCCCAAAGATGCGAGAATTCCATAAAACCAATCAAATAGAAACATTTTCAATTCAATTGGATGAATTAAGGGTAGGATTAATGGTGGGTAATTCGGAATTAAGTTTGATGAGAGAATGAAATGAAGGTGGGAAAATGTGTGGGAGATCTATAAACAGAGAAAATTAGAGAGGTGGTGGGATATGAGAGGGGGTTAGGTTTGAGAAGTGAGGCAAATTTTATTTTTTTTTTGGTTTTTTTATTTTGGTTTTTTTCAAGGTAATAGTCAATTGATTTGATTTTTCTTGTGTACTACTAGTAGTCTCAATGTGTGGTTCGGATATTTGGTAAAAGACTATTCGTGTGTTTAATTAGTTGAAAGTGTAGATTTTCTAATTAGTTTTTATATTAGTTGTATAAGTTGGTTGTTTAAAAAATATTTAATAATAATAGTTAAAAATATATAATTTAGAATAATTTAATATTTTATTAATTTTTCTAAGAATCTCAATATTTGATTAACTATTAATAATCTCAATTTAGGATCACTTAGTCAGAAATATCATTGCGTGACCGGTTTTTGCAGATTAATTTCTAAGAAATGAAATAATAATATCAAAAATCAAAAATATTAAGATTTTAAAGTTAAAATTTAAAAATAAACTTATATGATTTCTCTTTTTAATTTTTTTTCATTTTTTATAATGTAATTTAGTATTTACTTTTTTATTTTTTATGCAAAATGACTTATTGTGTAAGTAAGAGGTTAACGTAGTGCATTCTTACCAAACATCTCATCTCATGTAGTTAGAATTATTCATGTTTATCAAAGGTTGAAATTATTATAAGGAAATTAGTAAAAAGTTAGAATATTCTGGGTAAATTTTCCACATAGATTTTAATCATTGGCTATTTATTAAATTAAAAGTTGATCAATAAGCTAAAAGTTATAAAAAAAAAAAAATCAAATCAGCTTTTTAACACTCATAAGTCAATTTTTATAAAATAATTTTTTTATTTTTTCTACCAACTAAAAGACAAAAAACCAAAAATCAACTAAAACAACTTGCCAAAATCAGCAATATCAATATGGTGAGCGGGTAGCCCCTCGTTGTTCACGTTACTCTAGTGCTGCTTTATAGTCGGAAAAAATAGTAATCTAACTCGAAAAATTGCCAACATTAATCTTTTATTTACATAATTATTTTAAAATTTCATAAAGTAAAACTTTATTATATAGTTGTTTAATGTATGTGGAAGATAAATATTTTAATTTTTAAAATGCTTACACAAAATGAATTAAGAAGTATCAAAACAAAGTTACCCTTTTCTTAGCCTAATTTATTAATGATCACTATAACCAATTAACTTTAGTAATCCTTTTTCATTTTCATTTAATTCATTTGCTAAATCTATCTCCTAATTCTAATTCCTAAATTGTGAAAGTTCATCCTTAACAAATTTCAAATTTTTCTTTAGTTTAAGGTTTATCGTTTATGTAATTTTCTAGTTATTTACTTAAAACTTTTTTATGTAACTTTTACTTGGCGTTTCTGTCAAGGACTACACATAATTAATTTAGCACAAAGCTTGGTTTGTACTAGGATTCAAGATAAACAATGATAATGTTAGTTTTGGGGTTTGTCTTTCCTATATAGTCTTTCTTCGATTAAGACCACCTTCAAATAACTACACGAGTAACAAATATCAGCTGCTCCAAAGAGTTACCTTTGGAAACCACCTTCAACGATCAGGTTAGTAAACATACAAGGAAAAACACCTAATTCACACAGCCTTTTGTGTGCTAATGCAAGAGTAAAAGCAAGAAGTAGATTCTATTTCTCTAAACAATTAAGAGTAAAAATCAGAAATTTGCTATGTAAATAAACGTAAGTTATCTTATAATTGTGGCATCTCGGTGCATTATAGTAGTAGATCATCTAGAAGCACTAAGAATCCTAATGTGGGAGAGTCCTTTCATAACCTTGGTGCAAACCGTTATTTAGTACAATTCTCTTACATCTTTTGCATTAGCTAAAACATTAAAGTCAATCTATTGATGACATGGTCTTCTCCCATTGGAAGTTATGTATGATTTATGACATTAAATGCAAAAAAATGTCATTTTAACCTAAACGAGAAAACTAGTTACATTCGTCGAAAAATACCTTTGTGGCCTTTCACTATAGTGTGCATCAAACTATACATTCACTGTTGCATCACATTCTTTCATTAATTTTCATCAACATGTTTGATATATGTCTTCTTACCATTCACATATTTTTAAGTTAGATCTTTTCTTCTCCAAAATCAAACCAAAAGTTTTATGAAGTACTCTTTCTATTCCTAAAAAAAAAGCCTCAAATGTAGATGAGATGAAATTAAAAAAGTGAGTTAATGTAACATTTGGAAAATTAATATTTTAAGACGAGTTAGTTTAAGAGAATTATCAGTGCGAGAATGATCTTAAATACACATGACATGAAACATTCTCAATTTAATTTCTTCCCTCTTTTCCTTTTTTTATTTTGATTAAAATACCCAAACCCTAATTTCATTTAACAAAACTGAAATCAAAAATTTACTCTTGTTCCATTTTAAGCCATTCGAAATCTCTTGCCTTCTATTCCTCTGAATTTCGCAGTCTTCTCCCTCAAAATAACTCTGAGAATTCGAGTATAGAACAATGGCTTTTCGTGCTTTCTTTCCTTGCCATTTTGACATGAAACTTTCGAAATTATCAACAATGGTGCCTTGTTCTAATTGCTTTCGCCTTCTTGCCTGATTCTTGAACAAACAAACATAATTTGTCCTTCTCATTCCTCTGAATTTTGATAGCAAGTACTGCACCTCCGTTTTCCTCTGATTGTATCGCTCAAAATACAAATAGCTTGCCTTCTTATTCGAAACATGAAGTGGGAAAACTAGAACATCTTGCTTTACTTTGGTAACTTTTACCTTCTTAAATCCTTATGTAATTCTAAATATTTATGTATACATTCTCTTTGCTCCACTATATCTTAATTTCTATTTAAATGCATTCTTTCCGAATTCATCAAAAATGATCAATCATTGATTCAAGATTTATTAAAAATAATTGTTTTGGGCCATTTAATTGGACTAAGTGATCATTAGTAGCAAATTATTGGATCTTGGGATAAGTTCTTGAATCTTAATGGTTATTATGAAATTATTAATTTTACGGGTCTTGTTGAGGAATATTTGAAAGTAATGAAATATTGGATAATTGGTGTTCTTGATTTAATTATGTGAGTCTTAGTCAAGTTACAGTCGTAGGAGGAGATGTAATAAGTTATATGTTAGTATAGTTACATCGAACACACGCTGGTGATGTTATGATATTGTCATGCTTCAGGATACGACTACGCGATAAGCCCTTCTAGTCAACTACAGCAAAACGGTCTCAACTTCTCAAAGCGACATTGTCAGTGAGTAGTAGCAGTCCCTTAAGGGTCTGATCAGACTATACTCTTAAAAATAAAATTTTTACTAAAGCTCTTTTGAATTGAAAAATTGTTGAGACAAATGTTGTTGTGAATGTTTATGCTGATATTATGATATGGTCAATGGATGGGGCTTGCGAGCTGGTCATTGACGGAGTTGAGGAACATTGTTCCCTACTCCCTATTTTTGAAGCGAATTGTCATTGAGATATTGACTAGCTTCACCCGAGAGTGACATAGCCTTAGAGCTATGGGGCACCTCTCAAACTAGACTCCCTGTGCGCACATAGATCTAGGGAACTGATGTTGCTTTTAAACCTATGATTTGAATTACTGTGTTTTGTTGTTTTGGATTGTTACTTCTCATTCAGTTTAATCTGACCCCCTGTTGTTTCCATCTTTTAGTTTAATTACAGATCAAAACCGGACGGGAACGATGGGTTAGCGGTGTTGAATAGCGTTCCAAGGATGTATATTGAGCTGACCACGTGGGAATTTGTAGTTTTGTATTAGGTTTTTGGATAAATGTATATTAGTCTTGGTTGTGTTGGTTATATTAGAATGTAAGTGAATTGTATGATTACTTGTGTTTTAGTTAGATGTTTGGTTTGAGAATTAGCTGAGTTAGTTACGTTGAAAAGCTGGTGTTCCCTTTGCTCAAGTTTTGAAAGTGTGATTTCAGTTTCTTGGGAAACGAACCTAGTGATGACCCTGTTTACTCAGTTAACGGTAAGTCGGGTTGTTACAGTTAAAATGGTAAATATGTATATTTTATACTCCCTCGCATTCTCTTTACTTGTCTCATTTCCTTATTGGATAAGTTCACCTTAGTTGTCCTATTTTCTTTTTTGGTTGGTTTTTTTACTAAATTATCCTCATTTCCCATATGTTATTACAAACGTACCCTCACTTACCTAACTAATCTAATCTAATTAATTCATTAACCCTAATTACCCCCTTTTAAATCTAACCCCCTCTCCCCCCCCCCCCCCCCCCCCCCCCCCCCATTTCCTTTTCTGACCCTATACTAAAACCCTAATTTTTTATTGTTCTTCATCACCTTCTTAAGTGTCTCTTCATCTTCATCCTTAAAGATGAAGCTCTTCACCTTCCTCCTCCACTGACCTTCATTATGACCCTAGATTTTTCGATTGTTATTTATTTTTCCTCTCTCCCTCTGATTTGGGTTCTTTAATTTGAGTTTATTCTTCATCCTTAAATACCAGTTTTTTTTCTCTCTCTCTTTTTATCTGTCTTTGTAGAAGATTTGATTATGGAGTCACCAAGTTCGTGTGTTTCTTGGTTTTCTTCGTCAGCGGAAAGTGATTTTGTGGGTCCTCCAAATCCTTGATTTGACTACTACAATTATGTCCCTATTTCTCCTACCAATTGTGGTAGAAACGGATCCTAATTGTGGAAGGGATTTGAATTCAAAGGATGAAGAAATTGAGGGTATGTTCAATTTACAACTAGATCTACCAGATATTGAAGATCTTTTCCCTTCTTCAGATAAAGAACCACTCGATGATGATGATGTCAAGCTGATTTTGATGTACATGGACCTTTCTCTCGTATGTCGATCTGTCTTTCCTTATCACTTTTGATGATTTCGTTTTTTTGTTGGTTTATGTTATGCATGTTTGTGGTTTGTGATGATGATAAGACCCTTTTTTTGCCCTATGATTTTGTTAGGGTAAAAATTTATATTTAGCAATAAACCTTAACAATGCTTCTTTTGCCACTGATCTAAGGTTTTCAGTTCATAACCCACCAAACATAAGGTTTTGGAGGCCATATTTCTAATGCCCCAAATTTAACTTTAAAAAAAGGATTGATAGACTACTCATATCAACAACGTGCATCTTCTTTTCATGAGAGCCCATATTCTTAAAACTCCACAGTTAAGCGTGCTTGGTGGGGAGTAATCCTAAGATGAGTGACCTCTTGGGAAGTTTTTCTAGGTATGCACGAGTGAGGCCAAATTGCGCTGGAAAGCCTTATGTTGGTCTGTGGGGCCAATCTACAGTCTTCATGGGCAGTCCGAGGGGCCGGGGTGTTACAAATGGTATCAGAGCAACCCTGCGTCCATGGCTAATTGTGTGTTCAGTGCACCTAGCGGGGAAAAGATCCTAAAACTACGGTCCAACGAGGACGTTGTATTCCTAAGTGGAGGTGAGTGTGATACCCCATATTTAACTTTGATAAAAGGATTGATAGACTACTCATATCAACAAGATGCATCTTCTTTTCATGAGAGTCCATATGCTAAAAACTCCACAGTTAAACGTGCTTGGTGGGGAGTAATCTTAAGATGGGTGACCTCCTGGAATTTTTTCCTAGGTGCGCACGAGTGAGGCCAAAGTGCGCTGGAAAGACTTGTGTTGGTCTGTGGGGTCAATCTACAGTCTCCATGGGTAGTCACCAGCGATCCGAGGAGCCTAGGTGTTACAATGTTCTCACCGAATTCAGAAGGCAACTGATGTTAATTTGGGGTTCTCTATGATGAGAACAATTTGTTCTCTAAGATTAGTATAACTGATTTTATATTTAAGCCATCAATAAACTGTGCAAACTTTGAGTTCCATTAAAATGTTTATGGTTAAACAACTTGATGAGTTTTACTACATGATGTTTATACCTAAACATTTTGTTGACCTATATTTTCCCAAAAGTGAGTATTCATAAGTAACCCAAAAGTATACTCCTATTTGTGATATTTGCGTTGTTGTTCCTTTTAATATGCAAAAGTCTTGGTGCTTTTATTGCTACATTTGATGCTTCTGTTTATGTTTGATTTGTTAGTTTTTCTATTGCTACACTTGTTGCTTCTTTTTGTTCTTGATTTGTTGGTGCTTCTGCTGCTACACTTGCTGGTGCTTTTGGTTCTATTGTTGCCTCTTCTGTTTGGTGAAAAAAATGTTCATCATTGAATCCCAAGTACAATAAAATGACTTCAAACATGCTTTTTTCACCTTTGTATCCAAGTAACGCAGTGCTTCGTAAAATATTTTCTTTCTTAGACCCAAATAATTTGGAAGTCTTCTTTCCCTTGCAAGGTTGGTCTTATTCATGTGTAGAATGTTAAAATCTATACCCCCAAATTTTTTTATCGCTTCAATTTTACATGCTTGTAAAGTGATCCAAACAAATTTTAAAGCATTTGGGTGTAAATCCTCAAATGTAGAATTAACAACCTTAATCAAATGTGAATAATTATAAGCTAATTTCTGATATTGTACTGCTTGTAGCCCTAAAAAACGCTAAGTCCAAGACATTTATGTACGGAGAATTAGGGGGTTGTTGGACTAAATGAAAGTTAAACCTATCAAATGTTGTTGCCTCCCTAAACACTAATTCATCATCTAAAATGTGTGGCTTCGTATTGTCTTGTTGAATGTATATTGTCTTGCTTTCTCCTGCTGGCCATTTGCTTCTTATAGCTGGTAATATCTTGTGCACAATCATATCTCTCGTATGATTCTTAGTGATTGATTGTATGGGTTTGGTTTATGTCTTTCCTCTCTTCCTGTTCTTTGAGCTCCTCTGAGCAGGTACCTGAGATGTAAAAGGAAAGATTTCTATCTTTCCATCAAAAATCAATTGACCATCATTTGCAAATATTGGTCTAGCCACTGCACATATGAACATGATTTTAGGCACATAGCATTTTGATTGAATTTCTCCATGTGGCTCTACCCCCCTAGGTCTGAGATAATATATTTTTTGTGTCCTAGTGAGGTAAAATAACTTCTCATCTATGTGAACTATGTTTGACATGTCATTAAACTTAAAATTGTTTGTTTCATCATCTAAAATGCAACTTGAAAAACAAAATATTAACATGTCTAGTTTATTTTTGTCATTTAGTAATGGTTTAATTGCATTGGTGTACTTTTAAATGAACTTCTTTTTTCATCTTTATACCGTGCTTTGACTAACATCTATGGCCCTTGCAACTGTTGTTTGACTTGTTTTTTTTTTTTGGGTTTTTCAAGTCCCTTGAACTTAGTATTATCAAAGATGATTTCATCTTTTGATTTCTTCTCAATCCTCTTGTTGTTGACATTAATTGGAAATGCATTTTATTGTTGTTGTTGCTTAACCTGTCCCTAAATCATTGATATTGTCTTTCTACTGACTTTGTATTTCTTTGACATTATCTCACCCATTACTGCATGTGCTGGCTTGCCTTTACTATTGACTGACAAAAGTAATTCATGCATTATTTGTTTTCTACTATAATTATCTAATTCTCTTGATTTTTCCATCTTAATAAATGTATTTGATTTTTCCTATTATAACATATGTTGTTTGTTGGTGGAGTTAATACATGTGATTGTCCCTTTATAAAGGGACTTAATGATGGTTGTGGACCTGGTTTCATTTGTGGTCATGTTTTGGTATTTGGTGTGTTCTGAAACTTTGTTTTGTTTTGGTATTTGGCGGCATTTTGATTTTGATTGTTGAATTTTTGCTTATGTATGCTGGCGCCATTCTGAAATTGGGTTTTTGTTTCCATGATTCTGATTTGTGAGATGATTTCAGTTTATGATGGCTTTATTTTAAAATTAAATTGTTGATTTCTTTGTAGCTAATTAATCAATCTTAAATGCTAAATGCATATTGTATTCGTGTTTTTAAATCTGAAGTCAATGAAAGATTTAATATCCGCATGCACAAGTGGCGATAAGGTTATTCATTATCGATTGCCGTTTAAAAAACGTTGGAAAAATCAAGGACGAATTGAAGAATTAGTTTAGTTTAAATTTAGAATATGTAATTTAAATTATGTAATTTTTGTATTTTATTGTAGGACATTTGTAATGTCTTAATAAAAAAGTTAGAGAATTTAATTTTGTAATTTGAATGAATTGGAATGTGATCTTTAATTTTCCCTCCAAATTTGATTGAATTGAAGAATAGCTACTTTAATTATACAAAAGGAGGAAATGATTAGTAATTAATTCAATTTATTAAAATACCCTAACTATCACCTTTTAAGTGGCACCTACATTACCCTTAAAATGCATGCCAAAAATGGGATAAGTATAGAGAATAGGAGGGAGTAGTAAATTGAGAGAAGGATAAGAGAAAATTATAAGTTAATTTTGTGGACGAGAATAAAAGAGAGAGTATGGGTAATAACCAAAAACAAAAATGAGACAAAATTAATAACACAATGTACTAAGGAAATTAAAGCTAATTCATTGAGACAGGGGGAGTAACACCACACGTCTTTTGTCAATTGAGACGTTTTCATTACGAGACCATCTTTATTGAGTTGGTCCAGTGTACACACTACATTTACAATCTTGAAAATAATTATTTAAAACTTTAAAGTGATCACTTATCATTTTAAAAAGACCAATTACAACAACAGCCGGTCTCCTGAGAGACCATCTCTTTGAAAGACGTCTCTCTGGCCTAACCCATTAAACCTTAATGTCCACTTACTATATTTTTAATGTCCATTTACATTATCTTAATGCCTACTTACAATATACTTAATGCGCATCGAAAAAGTACTTGATGCCTACTTACAATATTCTTTATGCCTACAGAAAAACTTTGCCTACTAGCCTACTTACCATATTGTTAATGCCTACTTACCATATTGTTAATGCCCATTTACAATTTTTTTAATGTCTACTTACAATACATTTAATGTCCACCAGTAAGTATTTAAGTAATTACAATATTTTAAATGCATATTTACAATACTTTTAATGTCTACCGAAAAACTTACTCTATATTTTTCTTTTGGGGCCAGTCTAATTAGAAATGGCCTCTCAAAGAGACCGTCTCTCAGGAGAATTTATGTTATAATATTAAGTGATCATTAAATTTATAATATTAAATTAATCACTTTTAAATTTAATTTGATCACTTACATAGTCAGTTAAGAATTTGTGTAATTTTAATAGTAATTATTAAAAATTAAAGATAAATCATTTTTGTAAAGAAGATCTCAAGTAAGAATTTGTGAAGACAAATTGATTGTATGGACATCATACGATGGTCTCTTACAAGGCTCGTTGATCTTGAGTATTTGAAAAAAATAAGATAAATAAACAACTTAATTCCAAAAATAAGGTTCGTGAAAACTTATTTCCCAAAATAAGTGGCCATACATCCAAGCCTAGCCTCGGGTAAAATCGCTGTTAGTAACAGCGAAAGAGGAAAAAAAAAGAAAAATTAAAACCCCAAAGTCGTTGTTACTAATAGCGACTTTGGGGCTTTTAAATTTTATTTTTTTTTTTGAAGTAAACTAGCCGTTGTTAATTAGAAAATTAGTCGTTAGAAACTTGAAAATAGCCGTTGTAATGATGTTCTATAAATAGCTCTATCATTTCCCATACTTCATTGTATCAATTCTACATCATTGTTGTTCTCTTCATTCAATTTGTAAAGGTAACATAAGGTATTATGTTAGTTTTACTTATAATTTTTAAATGTTAATATTTTATTTGAAAGTTCACTTACGTTGCTATATCATATGTATTATGTAGATGTCAAAGGAGCATTGTATTGAAGAGCTTTGTGATTATGGTTATGAAGTTGAGATTAATACAGATTGGAGCGACTTCGATCAAGGGCGTGAATTTGTTGCTTGCCCTTTCTACTTGGTTGACGGATTAGGATGCACATACTTTAGATGGATTGCTTCGGAGGGTACAAAGTGGCAGAGAGACCTAATAATACGGCTTGAAAAGTAAAAAGAAGAGCTTAAAGATGAGGTATTTAATCTAAAGAGACAAATGGATGATATGGCGCATAGGAAAGAAGAGACCGAAAGGACTATGAGAAAGTTTAAGAAGCCTACTTAGTTAGCGACGTTAGTTTAACTTATTGAATGAAGTATGTAATTTGATATGAGTTTGTTGAACATGATTGAAATTGTGTTGAATGTCCGATAGCAACATCCCTATTTGAATATGAATGTTTCTTTGTTTTTGATTAAATTCATACTGCATTCTTGGCGGAACGATTCATCGCCGAAAAGTCGGAGTACTTAACATCATTTCATTCATAATAAACGTTTGATAATACGATTAAAGTATATACATGTACACATATATTACAAATTATACACAAAAGTCAATATGTTACAAATACTGAATATGTACAAGTGTTCAATATATACAAAATGTCACTAATCTTCAAAATATACAAACACTATTGTAATGCTAATCCTCCTCCTGTACCCGGTCTAATTGTGACGGTTTACGACGCCTCCTACAATAGTAAGATGCAGTCGCATGACGCTCGGGTAGGGGAGGTGATACATAGTGTGATGATGTGGCACCCTGTGAGGACCCGGCACCGTAGTCCGGGCACGTTAAGTCAACCTCCTCAAGATGAACGTCGGCATGATGAGGAGATGAACCGTACTCGTACGTACTGGTGTCGGGCGCAGTCACTTCCGGAATGAAGTCTTGAAACTGCGTCCCTCGGAGTATGCCTTGGGCAATCTCCCGTACGGGCTCCTCTTGGGAGGAGCTGATGACTGATACAATGCCCTGTGCCTGCAGTAAAACTTAAGTATTAATGAAATGTTTAACGTGTAAGTTATATGGATAATAATCAATGTTGAAGAACACTTACAAAGTGTGTCATCGTCGGTGCTGGGGGAGCGTATTGGGCTACCGCCATGATACCTCGTGGTGTCATCCATCGACGAGTGATGGAGAGGAACCACGGCATGTAATCCGCCGTAGTAGGTGCGCCTGCAGCGTGGATCGGCGCACCCTCGGCCAGCAGCTCTAACCTGTGCTCCCAACGAGCGACATGGCGCCAGTTGATCTCCAGCCAGTTCTTGGGATCCCGACCCTTGCGAGAATGGTGGAGCTCCGCTTCTGTGTCACATGGAGGCGGGATGCCCTGTACCATCCCAAATTGGCGCAGAACGCGCTCAAGGAGATGGACTTTGACTATGTCGAAGCAGATCAGAGGTACAGATGCTCTCCACGCCCCTGACAATATGCCCGAGTGCTGAGGCAATGCAGCGTATGCCTCAGCGGGGTAAGGGTCCCATGCAAACTAAACGTGAAAATTCGATTAGTAAATTACGCAATTTGATACTTACAAAACAAGTTGTAGTGAACTTGTTACCTGGTCAGCACGTAGTAGATCGAGTTGATCGCGGTAGAACCCCACGCCCGATGCAATGTGGGTCCTTGTTCGTCTTTCAAAGGACCACCGTGATCCATATGGCACATGCGGGGGAGGAAGCAGTGGTGGCGCAAATGCACCACGTCCCACACTCCTCATCGGTTGACCAATGAGAACGTGCTCCCACGCCCAAAGCTATGAATTACAATAATACGTAAGTAAACGAAACACAAAAACATTTACTAAAAGAAACAAAGCGCTAACATATTCAGTTAGTATTACCTGTAGAATAATGAGGGGCCCAGCGATCTCCTTCACGTTCTTCCGTGAAGCCTCACAAAGTCTCCTGTACAGATACGCTAGGGCTGCCGAACCACATCTGTACCCGGAGATGACCTCCCATGACGCATCAAGCAAGGTCAAGTACAATAGCTGTACTCGGTTGCCAGTCTTGTCGGAGAACAAGACAGCACCAATCAGATATAAGAGATACGCCCCAGCGTATCTCTCAACGGTGGCGTCATCAGCACCAGTCTTGGCGGATCCTCTATTACCACGTCCAGTCTTAACTTGGAAAAGGCCTCGTCTGTAGTCAAATGCGACGATCTCATGGTAGTTTGCCTTCTCGGTGTTATGGGTGAAAATTCGAGTGGCGTGCGAAGTGTACTTATTTCCCCCAATTAGCCATGCGTTTGCGTTCTCGCGTCTTTTGACAAAATAATCATTAACACGATAGAAGGTGAACTCCACAAGAGTCGTTATAGGCAAGAAACGCACGCCCTTCATCACGTTATTGAATACTTCGGCTAAGTTGGTATTAGTAACACCATACCTATACCCTCCATCGTGACATAATGACCATTTACACATTTCACCAACATCATCAATCCAAAAAGAGGATAAGAATCTTCCCATGTACCATAGATGGAGAGAAGGGCTTGCTGTTTAGCACACCATGCCCGCTTATAGGTCACTTCGACACCAAATTGGTCTTTTACCATTTGACGCACACAGAGACCTTAATTGATGGGTCTTGAGCAACACAACTTCTAATAAGATTGTTAATCACGGAAGATGTCAAATGAATGTGTCCAGCTGACACATTTTCAGTACTTAACACACAACCCTCATGCTTCCCTTTATACGTAACAATCTCCCATGATGGTGAATAGGAGCTCTTTGTATCCCTAAGCCTCCAACCACACCCTCTCTTACACTTCAACGTGAGCACGGTTTGATTTGAAGTCTCAGTTCGGTACTCAACGTTCCTACGAATATGATACAATCTAACGGCGTCCAACAACGCATCCTTGTTATCAAACATCATACCCTTTTGAAACTCTCCTTCGTCGGTGTAGGTTGTATCACAATCCCAAGACCTCCAAGAGTTGTCCTCAATGTGTTCATCTAGAGGGGGAACCAGTGCATAGGGTGTAGGAGCAACGATTGTTGGAATGTTTCCTAAGGTCATGTCATTAGCTAGAGCCTCCTCGTCAACACCCACATCGTCCTCAGACGGAGCTTCTACGAATTCATTACTTTCACTATTAACATCATCCCACGGCTCATTTGTATCTTCTAAGTTCAAAGTATCATCATTAGTGACTTGAAATTGAAGTTGATTGGGTTCATTAGAAGGATAAGAGGAAGATGGCATTAAGGGATTTTGGATTTCTTGGGTAGGGAAGGGCGTATGAGAAGGAGCAGAAGAAGTTACATTCATGAATGCATTTGTTTCCACAACATTGATATCTTCATTCCCTAGGGGTACCTCTTCTACATATAACTCTAAAGAAGGACTAGGGGTAGACCTTGAATATACCCACATTGCATCTATAGCCTCCTCATCCTCAAGCGGAAAAGCTAACAAATCTCCACTAAGATTGTACTTAAAACTTAAATTGACAGTACTTCTTGTAGTGTCAATCCCAATCCTAGAGCATATAAAATGTTTAAATTCATTCAAATCCATGTATGAATTGCATGCAAACAATTTACGCCTTCCCCTAACATACTTAACATTGTTACTAGTTGATCGAATTGAACAATTCCAAAAGCATACGACAGTCACACGAAATGAATCCATTTCTACAACAACACATACAAAATCAACATCACCATCATGTTCATAAATATATTACCACTATACATTTTAAATTCAATAACAAATTCTCGAACAAACTTTTAATTACGGAAATCAAATTTGAATAACAACTACATTCGACATATTCGTAGAGTTTAAGTGTAAACGACCACTATACATGACATAAATTTTAAAATCAACACCAAATAAAAAAATTTATAATAAAAACGTACCTCAATAAGCTGTAGATCAACAAGACTTAGTAAATTGCAAGTTTATGAACCTACATTAATGTAAAATTTGATTAAAATTCAGCAAAACCAACATTTAAAAATAAACCCTAATTTTTCTAAAACTGAAACAAAACAAAAAAAAATTACCTTAAGTCGATGTACGAAGCTTACAGAACTAATTAGTGATACAAATTTCGAATTTGATGACTTTAGTTGAAGGATTGAATGTGCTTTTAATGGAGGAGAAGGAAGCAAATGTCGTGAGTGGTTTTGAAGAAAATAAACTCGTATACTGGAATGAGGAAGAAGGAAAAAAAAAATATAAAGGCCCAAAGTCGCTGTTAGTAACAACGACCTCCTTAAGTCGCTGTTACTAACAGCGACTTTGGGGTTTTATTTTATTATTTTTTTTTCCTCTGTCGCTGTTACTAACAGCGATTTTACCCGAGGCTAGGCTTGGATATACGGCCGCTTATTTTGGGAAATAAGTTTTCACGAACCTTATTTTTGGAATTAAGTTGTTTATTTATCTTACTTTTTTCAAATTTTCGTTGATCTTCTTGTAACAAGCTCTACCTTTGTAACCCTTTAATAATGGGTCGGATATTACCATACACCTCTGAAAGCCCAATTTAAAAACCCCAAGACACTGACTACAAAGCCCAGTATTAAATCTCGTCTTTTCCCCTTACCATCAAATTTTTAGGGTTTCACATAAAAGGAACTCACCCCTCTTTCATCACATTCCCAATAGATCCACAAACCCTAGCTGCTACCGAAATCTCTCGACTGCTTGCAGGTTTCTATCTCTTTATCCGCTAATTCCATTTCTCTAAGCTTCTTGAATTTGCTTATATATCTCTAACTTTAATGGCGTTAATTTGACTAATCATTCAGGTATTTTGCGGAAGAAATGGCCAAGTCGAAGAATCACACTGCTCACAACCAGTCTTACAAAGCCCACAAAAATGGCATCAAAAAGCCTCGCAAACATCGTCACCACTCCACCAAGGGGGTATACATTTCTCCATTTTTCTTTCTTTTGATTCCATTTTGAAGTTTTGAATAGATTTAATGGTGTCTTTTGGTACTGATTTGTTTATATATTTGGATAATGGTTGAAGATGGACCCGAAATTCTTGAGGAACCAGAGGTACGCTAGGAAGCATAACAAGCAGAGCGATGAAGGAGCTTCGGCGGAAGAGTAGATCTTCGATTTTCCGATTTAAATGCTTCTTATTTTCAGGTGTTTTAGTTAAAAATTTATTCTATCAAGAATATCGACTTTTTGTTTTTGTTACTGTCTAATGGAGGAATCAGATTTTGTATTGGATCATATTAGTTATGGTCATGAATGACTTAAATCGACTTCTTTTTATCCCTGGCTCATTTTGATTTGTCTCTTTTTCGTATCTTGTTACTCTGTTCATGAGTATTATTTGAATTGCGATATTGTGTGATTTCATCAAATAGTTAGTAATTTCTTTGGTTGAGTTACTTGATTGGAGATCATAGCTTTGAAATTTTGTCTTTACGCACAATACCCATTCGTGATATATCATAGTTCATGTGTCCACCATCATAGATTCATAGGTTTGAAACTGTGAGTAAACCTCATGGAACCCAAGGCGAAGCCAGAAGGGTACATGTTTGGTGATATTTGTGTCTATGTTACAATGTTTTTGCATATTGGTCGAGTAGTTTGATCAAATCAGCTGTGGGTGGATTTCTCTAAGCATTTTGGTTTTTGGAGTGGCCAACTTCATTCTGTTTGGTGCCCTGCCTTTATTTGCCTGTTTTGTATGTATAGTTGCCTTGTTTGTAAGATGGAGTATCTGTTGTATGATGGCGTGTTTGGGCAAATTAGCTTATTGAGAAATTTTAGCTTATTTTTTATATAAAGAAAGAGTTGGGTTGTCAAACTAGCTAATACTGTGTTTGGTAAACTAGTTGGTTGAAACATTTTATTGATATGATTAAGCTTTTTTTTAACAAGCTGCTTATAGAGCGGGTTCAAAATCAGCCGGTCAAACTAATACTATAAAATCATTTGGTCAAATCAGTCACTATAATCAGCTACCAGCCGTTTGCCGAACATCCTCAATATCTAACCACTTTGTGTCCAATTTGATGAATTTGCTTTGGATGTTTGATCATATTTGGGACTTGTAGAACTTTAACTTTGTTGATATTGTATGATTTGGCACACTGATTTGTCTAGTTTGCTACCAATGCTCTGGCTTTGCTCTTTCTCCAATTGCAGCAGAAGGCGAGTGATGTATGCAATTTCTGAAACTCAGGCACACATTTCACATTTTTATATAGGTTTTTTCCAAAATTTTGCAATTCACTGATGTTGAGTATTTGATGTTGGAGGTTTTTAAAATAGGTCCGACAATTCGATATTTACCTGACCTTATAACCGAACAAAACTTAATTCGACTCTTAAAATGTATTTGAAATTATATTAAAATCAATGTGGACATAAGACTCGATTTTAACTTAATTCGAGATAATTGACTCGAAATCGGCTCTCCGATAACCCGAATAAATACGTCATTGCAATGATCGAAGCTCATTGGTGTAATTGTTAACATAGATGCCCGATAAAGGTTGTTCCATTTTGTTCTTGTTTGGGTATACTCACTAGATACCAAATATTAATAATGTTGAAAATTTGAAAAAAATAAGATTATTTAACAACTTAATTCCAAAAATAAGCTCCGTGAAAACTTATTTTTCAAAATAAGCGTCCGTACATCCAAGCCTAGCCTCGGGAAGAGTTGCTGTTAGTAACAGCGAAAGTGAAAAAAAAAAAATTAAAAGCCCAAAGTCGCTGTTAGTAACAGCGACTTAAAAAAAATTTAAAAGCCCAAAGTCGCTGTTACTAACAGCGACTTAAAAAAAAATTGTTTTTTTTTTTAAGTCGCTGTTAGTAACAGCGACTTAATGCGTTTTATATTTTTTTGCACAATTGATTTAATCTTACTAAATAGTATTTGTGAATCGAAATCCCAAGATCATGATCGGTACAAATGCAATCTAGTGCCATAATTGTCATCCTTTTTGCACATATGGCTACCAAATTAAAGATCAAGCTTTCCTCTTAATTCGTTTATTAAGGAAATCTCCTACCTAGAACACAATCATAACCCACACCAAGAATACCATCCAACATTGCTTCCCTAATAAACACGAACTTATACGTACCTAATGCCCCATACTGGTTTGGCATATATATTAAAGAAAGAGTAGCGACCACTCTAAATAAGTAGGTGACATGTGATTTTAAGGGTAAATATATTGGTAAAAAAAATGAATACTATAAATAGAAATTAAACATTTAAGGTGTACTTACCCAAAAAGAAAATAAAAACATTTCTCTAAATCAGAGGGAGTACTACTCTTGTAACATTACTAGTACTAGTAGTATACAATTAAAATAATTGTAGGAGCCAAAAACTAAAAATTAAGCCAAAATAGTGAACCACGAGAGTGGGCAACAAGGGTGGGCCGCATTGTAACTTCGCCATTAAATTAATTGTGCAAAAAAATATAATACGCATTAAGTCGCTGTTACTAACAGCGACTTAAAAAAATAAAAAAATTTTTTTTTTTTTTAAGTCGCTATTAGTAACAGCGACTTTGGGCTTTTAAATTTTTTTTAAGTCGCTGTTACTAACAGCGACTTTGAGCTTTTAATTTTTTTTTTTTCACTTTCGCTGTTACTAACAGCGACTCTTCCCGAGGCTAGGCTTGGATGTACGGACGCTTATTTTGGGAAATAAATTTTCACTGAGCTTATTTTTGGAATTAAATTGTTAAATAATCTTATTTTTTTCACTTTCTCAATAATGTTTCCCATTTGGCTTTGGATGAAAACATAAGCCACTGTCATGGGTCGGTTTGAGTTGGTACTGCTAAATCTTGATCCAAAGTCATTGATTTTTGCTACAACAAATTCTTGTGAGAGATAGTCTCTTTGAGAGACTATCTCTAATTGGACTGACCTTCTATATTTTTTAAAAATATTGTAAGTAGGCATTAATAATAACGTAAGTAGACATTTAAAATATTGAAAGTAGACATTAAGGATGCAATAAGTAAATATTAAGGATAATGTAAGTAGCCATTAAGAATACGACAAGTAGGTATGGGCTTTAGATACGTCTCTTAAAGAGACGGTCTCTCAAGAGAGAAGCTGTTTTTGATAAATATTGACTTGGATTTAGATTCTATGGGTTTGTAAAATTTAAACCCTATTTAGACTTATCTGATTTGATGGATTTAGGGTCTATAATGGGTCTTATGACTAGTGACTTTTGTGACATTTAAATTTAGATTCCCAATTAATTAAAACACAACTAAAATTGAAAATTACTTCTATACCCAAAATTAGATTTACAAAAAGAGGAAGCAAATTTTATCAAGGAAATTACTTCTTTCGTTTCATATTACTTGCACTAAATTAACTTTTGTACTATTCATCATTCTATGGTAATTTACATATTTCGGTTATTATACGAGGAAAAAAATAGCCATGTGAGATTTTGTTTTATTCGTCTCGTTGCATATTTTAATAACAAATTTTTTAATTTTTAGTTATGTATAACTTTAGATATAAACGATTTGACAAACACACTAAATAATGCAACAATGTGTTTGATGCAAGTATTTTGAAACGAAGAAAGTAAAGAAAAAATAAAACTGACAACTTTCCATTGACATGACTCATGAGCATATATCAATCCAACATTTGTTTGTTAAGGTCTTAAACATAATGATATCATATTTTATCCATTTTAAAATACTTACAATATTTGCGCAATTCTATACACTAATCTTTTTAAAAGAAAAGAAAGGCTAACATGAAAAATGGATCAAATCCGCATACAAAGCATCCTTAATCTAGTTTAGGGCAAAATCAACCAAAACCTAATCGCTTACACCGACAGCAGCCCAACGAGCAAGTCTATTAGCCACCCCGTTACACTGATGAAAGCAAAAATGAAACAGAAGGGACCCAAACTGCTGTCTTAACGTTAAACAATTATCAATCATTTGTCTTCGATGATGAAATTGCAGTCGCTCTCAACAATCACCTCCTGCCATCCACGCTCAACAGCCACCGAAATAGTCCAAAATAGAGCCTTGGTTAAAACGGCCTCAGCAGACCCATCGTGCCACTCTGTCTTCGAAACAGCACATATGAAGTTCCCCGCAAAGTCCCTGGCAAGAAACCCCAAACCAACCTTCTCCCCAACTTCGGAGAAAGCTCCATCGACATTGAGTTTAATATCATCCGAAGGAGGACACAACCAATGAGCAGAAAGTCTAGAGCAAGAATCAACAGAGCACTCCAACTTGATGGCCTTTTAATACTCACTAAGCCCATTCAAAGTTTCCGTGAGCACAACAACGGAGGAGAACAAATAGAATCAAAGACCACTTCATTTCTCGCCTTCCAAATTTGCCAACAAAGAGTAACAAATGTCGCAGCTTCCCCTGATCCCAAGTCCAGCATATCTCGAAATGAATCAGTTAACGGATAAGGAGGAGAAACAAGCGAGGAATCCAAAACTCAAGTCGCCCAAGGACATTCACGAAGAATGTCCACCAAATTTTCCTTGCGTCCACACGGTATTCCCCTCTTTCGAAGGTTCACCCCATGAGGAATGATATCCCAACTTGCTCGCCAAGTAAAATCCCGAACTTTTGAAGGCACTTTAAGATCCCACAGCTTGCTCCAAATAGGATTTGGACTTGTAAAACAAGAGGCACACGAAATAGAAGACAAAGTAAGAGAATAGACATCCTTAACTCTAAGGATCCCATCCTAACTATGTCCCCAACACAATTCAATTCTTAATATTTCTAAAAATGTATAAAAAAAATTATAAAAATTTGATAATAATAATCTATTTATTGAGACAAATCAAACAAGATCTCACTTAGCTATAAAATCTTATAAATAGATTAAAAAACAATCACAAATTAAAAAATAATCTATTTATTACACGTAATTTAGAATGGAGAAGTATATTTTAAATCGATGATATATATATATATATATATATATATATATATATATATATATATATATATATATATATATATATATATATATATATATATATATATATATATATATATATATATATATATATATATATATATATATATATATATATATATATATATATATATATATATATATATATATATAGAGCTATTCAAAACAAACCCGACCCGAAAATCCAACTCGGAACCGAAAATTATCCGACCCGAAAAAATGTAAGTTTTTTAGGTTTACCGAACCGCAATTACCTGAACCGATACTTCACTCGAACCGTTTAATAACCGAAAAGGCCAAAATCGAACTCGAACTGCAACCGAATTTTATAACCGACATATAAACCTTAACCGATGTTACCCGAACTGAACAATGATCGACCCGATTCAAATCCGACCCGACTTATGCACGTAACCAAATGCAACCAGACTAAAACTGATTAAGATCGAACTGTTTTTAACCCGAACTGATACAAATCCGAATCGATTATTAATCGAATTGTTTTTAACCCGAACTGATACCAACCCGAACCGATTCTTAATCGAACTGTTATACATCCGAATCCAATTTCAGTTTTGTAATTATGATTTTTTGAATATTTGAAAACTAATTTCTAATATTGAAAGATTGTAAACAAGTTTATATATAAATATTTTAGCAAATCAACTATAAACCAATAAGATTCCACCAATTCTTCAAGCTTTAAGCCCCAAAAATTTACATTCATCACTTATACATCCACCAAATTTAAATATATAAATATTAAGTTTTTAACCCCAAAAATTTACATCACTTATACATCTATGTAGCTTTATTGGGTCATTGAGTTCTGATACATGCTCGTTCCTTTTATGTATGGCCAACTAATTCAAGATGAATTCTGTTTTTCTCATTGTCCCACATCGCCTAGGTGAAAGAACGCAATCCCACTAGTGTGTTATTTATATGGGCCAATTAGAAGTGTTGTATAGATTGATTTGAAGGTATAGTGAGTAAAATCTTATTATCTAGTATCCTTCTATATCTGGAAAAGGTTTAAAAAAAAAAACTTCTTTTAGTTATTTAATTAAATGTATAAGTATTTGAAATTATAAAAGCATTCCACAATAATCTGTAGGATAATGGACTTATATTATACAAGTCCATTATAATAGGAACTAGAAAGTGCTGATAGATAATTTAGTAATTTTTGTATGAAATATGAGATAGACGATATAAAAAGTCCAAATACAAAATTTGAATATTTTAATTTAAACATCTTAAATGATGTATAAGATATTAAATAACAAAAGTGGATATTATAAGTAAAAAAATAAATGTTTTAAAATATTGGAAATATTTAGTCTAACTTAGGATATTTGGAAAACTACTTTTGTAGCGGAGGATGATGATGGATGTCATATGGATGATATGTGATGATCAAACTTATATTTACCTATTTATTTGGTTTTCTTTGATTTGGTTTGTATGACTTTTTAAATACTCATGTTGTTTATTTGGTACTTATTTGAATGTTATGTGAGTTTTATATTTTTAAAGTGTTTATTTACAAATATCAAATGAAAGATTGTAAAATTATCTTTAATTTGAAATATTTATTATATTACCACCATTTACGTATCCCCGTATCCGCCATTTTAGTGCAACCTAGTGTTTAACTGAGATTGAGGGTCGGCCAAGCGAGCCAACCCTTCTAGTTTGCACAAATTATGTCGGCCATATGTCTTGATTTCCATACAGCACTCACCAAATCAAAGGGTAAGCATGGCATAATTAGCCAACCAACCCTTTTAAATATGCCCCAATGCTCTTTGGTCTTATTTATAGCTAGTCATTACTAATTACCTCTTCTTCTAAGTCGATGTGGGACAAGCATAAATTACCACTTGTTTGGTCTTGTTTATAGCTAGTCATTACTAATTACCTCTTCTTCTAAGTCGATGTGGGACAAGCATAAATTACCTCTTGTTTGGTCTTGTTTATAGCTAGTCATTACTAATTACCTCTTCTTCAAAGTCACTAACAATAGGTCTAGTTCCGAACATTATTAAGTTTTAAATTAAATACGATGAATTATTAGCGTAATAGATTTATTATTTTAAAGTATTCAAGGTCACTAACAAGTATAAATACATAATATCATATAAAATGGTTATGATTACTTGATTAATCTAATTCACTTTATTATATATAATAAGTTTCAATTATCAAACTTAGAAATACAATCGATTATTAGTGTAATAGAGTAATGTATATTCTAATAGCCTATGAGATAGTTTAGATTATTCTTATTATTCATTCAAACAAATCGAGTTTCGATTATCGAGTTTTAATATTTAATCAATTATCAAAAGTAGCAACATGATGCATTACGAATAATCAAAAAAGGTGGAGTACTACACTAGTTTCATTTACTATAATCTATAATA